>NW_026682773.1:0-92887 GCF_029962835.1 Magnolia sinica
GAAAATTCAAATGTTATCAGCTCAGACAAACAACCATTTTTTTCCACACCCTCAAATCTATTGAACAGGATTAAACTTTCCTAGTAGCAGTGAATGAGCACACCCCAATAGGCAGTTAACTTACCACTCCAAGTGTCGAAATGGGCGGCCTAGATTAAAAATTATGTCTAGAGGAAAGACGTGCTATTTGCTTAAATGAGCATCAAGCCATACAAAAGATCTTTCAGGATATCTTTGTCATTCAATCATCTCACAAAACAAAACATAGGTATTAATGTGGATTTTATATTTTCTTTCAAGTCTTCATAAGCATTGGGAAAACAAATCAAAAAAAAAAAAAATATTTATTCTTATATTTATTGGATTAATGTGCAAGAAAAAAAAATTGCAGTTTCAAAACCAAGCATTATATTAAATCAACGTTTGGACAAATGAGAAGACATATTTTGAGGACTATGAGCTAAGTCTCAAACCCAAAGGGTGCCTACCACATAAAGATGTGGGTTACACACCACATACGTAACATTGATGCATTGATGCATACATTAATTATTTATAATTATAAACAATTATAATTTAAAATAAACTACATGTCAATTCTTGGCATACATTGATGCATGTCAAATGTATAGCATGATGTTTATATTTCTGATTCCTAGAAAGTTATCCTTGCCAGATTAACGAGTCAAGGAACAAGTATATGATCCTTAATGCAGGCAATGCATATACATGGTATACCTGATTTTCCAGTTTGGATTTTTCAGTTTGGACGAGTGGGGCCAATGGTTCAGCGATCCAGGCCATTGTTCTTCTAAGCACCACCATGGATGGACCATCCTATGAGAATCTCCCCAACGATAGTGACATAAGACAACCTAACTTTTCAAGTTATGGCTCAAAAATACATGGTTAGGAAAAGGAGTGCAGCAAAAGTCCCCATCTAACTGAAAAAGCATGGTGGCTAGGGTCTTCCAATCTGAGACAATTCCAAGGCATGGTCCGTGTCCGTGTTGGCACCTCATGTACCAATGGTCCAGACCATTGGACAATGGACCAACTTGTTCAAAACAAAATTAGAGTATGCATATGAGGATCATATAAATGCTTTCTGTGGTCTACGACTAAAAACAATAGTGTTTTGCCTGTTCCAGGAGGACCATAAAGGAGAGCACCCTGAAAAAATAGCAGTGGTTAGGATTGATTATCCAAATGCCTTTTGTGGTCTACGACTCTAAACGAATACATATAATTTCATCTTAATTTAAATTGGTTAACCTCTAATTTAGTTAGGCAGTGCAACCTAAGAACTAACAGACCATATTTATAGAGTACGCCACCATCAAAAGGTTACCTTCAGCGATTTGACAAATATGTTGATCAATCATGACCATCCAACTAATAGGTAACCTAATGGATGGGACTGTTAGTGGGCCGACTTGGGCCAAGCAAAATCAAAATTTTGAGTAGTCCTGGCCTAGTTCAAAAACTGGGCCAAAGCCAGTGTCTGGCCCAACCATTCACAGCCCTACTAATTTTGGGAGTTCAAGACAAATACTAACACTCCTCTAATAAAACAAAGACAAATCCACACTCAAGCTAATTTGATAGCTCCAAAGTTCCTACATAGACTTAAGATTCCTAAAAAATTGGAACTCCAACTATACAAAGCTTAGCCACAAAAATCCCTTAGTGTAGAAAACAACCATACATGCACAAACACCTGCCCTTGTGTAGACTCCTCACAGAGACTTCTCGAATCCACGAGGAAAAGAAAGCAGAAAATAGAAATAAATTCTAATAAATTCGAAATTGATTAATTGATGAATAAAAACGAGTTCACAACCCTTTAAATAGGGCTACCAAGCAATGGGAAAGAAATTAGAAGCAAACTACAACTCAAACTCTTAGAATCCGCGACTTACTATAAATAGTAAACTTACTATTTATAGACGGTCGTGATGTCTACTAGTGCGCAAGGTTTTCGGCCAAAAATAGTAAGTGTCCTATTTGGCTTCACCAAACCGTTCTCCTAATTATTCTAAGCTCTTTTCACGTTGGGCACAACTCCTAAAGCCCGACGGATGAAGAGTTATAATCAAACTAAAACTTACTATTTATAGTAAAAACGAAATTAAAACAGGGAAACGACCGTCAATCCAGGGGTTTTTCGCAATTCCGGGCTGCGCAACCCGGCATAGCGGGGTTGGTTGGCTTCAGTAGCTCGTTCTACCCCAAAATCATATATTTTACGTCAGATAACTCATTCCGGATTGCAAGATACGCCCGATTTAAGGTTCGATGGTCTGGATCACTTCTGTCGTCGACCGGGCCTTTTCTGATCCATCTTGGCCATGTAATTGTCTGCGACCCGCTCTACATCAGTCTCCTCCACTTCAAAAGAACTCGTCCTCGAGTTCTCGTCATGCTCTGGTTCATGATACTCGGTCAGGTCCGCGACATTGAAAGTCTGTGAGATTGCCATATCATCTGGAAGATCAACAATATAAGCGTTATCATTAATCTTTCGGATGATTGGGACGGGTCCAATCTTCTTATTTTTCAACTTGTTGTACGTCCCGGTCGGAAATCTCTCTTTGCGCAGATGGACCATAACGCGGTCGCCCACCTCGAACACTTTTTGTCGCCGATGCTTGTCCGCTTGTTCCTTGTACTTTTCGTTCGAGGCATTTAGCTTGGTCTGCACTTCTGCATGGATGCCCATGATCTTGTCTGCCATATGTTCTGCTGCAATGCTCGTGCCTGGGTGCTTGGGCAGAGGGACCAAGTCAAGTGTGTGGCGAGGCACTCGTCCGTATATAATCTGGAATGGTGATCTCCCTGTTGAGCGGTTCACCATGTTGTTGAATGCAAACTCTGCTTGAGACAAGGCCAAATCCTACTGCTTCGATTTTTCTCCTGAAATACAGCGAAGGAGGTTTCCCAACGTGCGATTCACAACTTCGGTCTGCCCATCAGTCTGTGGGTGGTAAGCACTGCTGAATTGAAGTCGTGTATCGAATCGATTCCATAAAGTCCGCCAAAAGTGGCTAATGAACTTCGTGTCACGATCGGAAGTAATGGTCTTGGGGACCCCGTGTAGCCATACGACCTCCCTGAAAAATAAATTCGCCACGTGTGTTGCATCGAGCGTCTTCTTGCATGGGATAAAGTGCGCCATCTTTGAGAAACGATCTACCACCACGAACACCGAATCCATGCCGCGTTGTGTTCGTGGGAGACCAAGCACGAAGTCCATTGATAAATCCTCCCAAGGACCGTTAGGCACAGGTAACGGGGTGTAGAGACCCGTATTCTGAGATTGCCCCTTGAAGGTCTGACAAACATGACAACGTTGTACGGCTTTTCCCACATCACGTACTAACTGCGGCCAGTAATACCGCTCTTCCACAAGAGCTCGCGTTTTGTCTCGCCCCACGTGTCCACCAAGGCCACCCCCATGCAGCTCCTGAATAATCTGCTCCCTCAGAGAACTTTGGGGGATGCACAATCGATTCCCTTTGAAGAGAAAATTGTCCTGTATATGAAGGTCACTGGGGTGACCTTCTTGACACTTCATCCAAGAACCTTTGAAGTCCTCATCCTCGGCATACAACTCCTTGAGACAGTCGAAGCCGACTACCTCGTTGCTCATTGTAACTAGTAGTGATGCACCGAGGCTAAGTGCATCGACCACCTTGTTACGTTGCCCCTTGTGCTTCTGAACGAAAGTGAATTAAAACGCAACCCATCTAGCATGCACACGATTCACGTTAGTCCGACTATTAATAAACTTTAATGCTTGATGGTCGATGTACAAAACAAACTCTCTTTGAATCGAGATAATGCCGCCAATGTCGCGGTGCCTGAACAACTGCGTACAACTCAAGCTCATAAGTCGACCACTTCTTTCGAGCTTCGCTGAGCTTCTTGCTGTAGAAGGCTACCGGCCTGCCTTCCTGTGATAATACTCCTCCAATTCCGACGTATGAAGCGTCACACTCAACCTCAAACAATTTGTCGAAATTAGGAAGCACCAAGACCGGTGTTGTAGACAAACGATGCTTGATCTCATGAAAGCTCTTATCAGCTTTATCGGTCCACTGGAACGGTCCTTTTTTCATGCAATCTGTTATAGGCGCGACTATGGTAGAAAGTCGCCAACCCGTGAAAACTCCTCACCTCATGAATGTTTGTCGGGATCGGCCATTCCCTAATAGCTCGCACCTTTTCATCGTCCACACGAATGCCTGTGGACGTTACAACAAATCCTAGAAACAATAGGCTGTCAGTTAAAAAACTACACTTCTTCAAATTGAGGTACAACTTGTTAAGTTGTAGGACCTGTAGCACCTGCCTGAGATGTTTCCTGTGCTCCGCTTCATCCTGGCTATATATCAATATGTCATCAAAATATACTACCACAAATCGGCCAGTGAACGGTTTTAGAACTTGATTCATTAAACGCATAAAAGTACTTGGTGCGTTCGATAGGCCGAAGGGCATGACCAGCCACTCATACAACCCTTCCTTAGTCTTGAATGCCGTTTTCCACTCATCACCGGGTCGAATACGAATCTGATGGTACCCGCTCCTTAGATCTAGTTTAGAGAACACCTTGGCCCCTTCTAACATATCGAGCATGTCGTCCAACCGTGGTATTGGAAACCGATATTTGATGGTAATTTTGTTGATTGCACACATGCGCCAGCTTCCATCTTTTTTTGGCGTTAATAATGCTGGTACGGCACATGGGCTCATGCTCTCTCTCAAGAGACCCTTACGGATCAATTCCTCCACTTGCCCCTGAAGTATCTCACACTCCTTCGGACTCATCCGATAATGAGGGCGATTGGGCAGGCTAGCCCCAGGGACGAGGTCTATGTGATGTTGGATGTCCCTCATGGGGGGCAATCCATCAGGTAAATCCTTAGGCCAGACTTCTTTGAATTCGTTTAGCAACAGTCTTAAACTTGGAGGGATGTTTAAGGGTTCCTCTTCCTCGCCCTTTACTATTACGGCGTATACCTCGCCAGTTTCCTTGGATTCCTCCATGAAATCCCGAATGGTCAAGAGGGAACTCCCCTCCACTTTAGAGGCTTCAAGGTGGTTCTCTGGTGCCATAGGGGCAAGGATTATTTTTCGACTATCCTTGACGAATACGTAGACATTATCTCGTCCCCGATGGGTCGCATCACGGTCCGACTGCCAGGGTCGACCGAGTAACATATGACAAGCTTCCATATCGACCACGTCACAAAGTATTTGATCTTTATAATTTTTGCCAATTGAAAACGAGATAGTGCATTGTTCAGTTACCTTGGTCTCATTCACCTTTTTTATCCAGCCAATAGAGTATGGGGAAGGATGCTTCATCATTGGTAGCCGCAACTTGTCCACCATTACTCTCGAGACGATATTTTCGCTACTACCACAATCTATGATCACATTACAGACCTTTCCATTGACGGTGCACCGAGTACGAAATATATTGTGTCGCTGTGGATGTAATTCCTTTCGTGGGGCATACAGTAATCGCCTCACAACTAGAAATTCGCCACGATCCTCGCCCGTCACTTCATCGCCACCTGCTATTTCTTCAGTGGTTTGTTCATGTTCATCAAAGCGATGGTCTTCTTCTGCGGCCTCATCTTCAGTGCCCCCTTCATTTATAGTCAAGTGCGCTGCGGGACGTTGAGGACAAGTGTTTGATAAGTGGCCTGGTTGGCCACAGCGGTAACAATTGTTCGACCTTGGCCGAGTATAAGGATTTGGAATCCTACTCGGACCTGCTGTTGTGGGTGCTGCACGTTGAGGTCTAGAAGAGCCGCTCCCCGTATCACGGTTCGCGGTTGTAGGAAGTTGAGGTACTGGATCTTTTCCTCGTGGCAGCACTGGATCTTGCGTGGGACCCGTCATGGGGGGTCGATTTGAAGGATATGGACGAGCAGGAGCTCTTGCAAGTTGTGTTTCTGCCCTACCCGCCAATTGAACTGCTTCATCCACGGTCCCGACTGGGTACATCTGAACTCGATCCTGAATTATCGGTCGCAACCCACCTATAAATCGTGCCACCTTCTGTGACTCAGATTTTGACAGATCGTTTCGTGTAGCCAACCGTTGAAATTCTTCAGTGTAATCTATGATGGTTCAATTTTTTTATCGGTAATTTTGATATTGCTGGAATAATATCTGCTCATAATCACTGGGGAGAAATCGAGATCGAAGAAGACGTCTCATCCGTGGCCATGATGAAATGGGCGCCTTGTTTTGGCGGGCTCGTGAGAGTTGTAATTGTTCCCACCATGCAGAAGCACCAGATTTTAATTTAAATGCTACCAATTTTACCCTTTTATGATCTGGCACGTCCATGTAATCAAAATATCTCTCTACTTCGGCTAGCCAATCGAGAAAATCTTCTATACGTAATAAACCGTTAAAACTAGGAAGTTCAGCCTTACCTCGATAGTCTCTTTCAGCACGATCTAGATGATCACCTCCATGGATTGGTCGTCGAGCAAAACCCTCATTAAGGTCCTCGTCGCTAGAACTTGAATCATCTGGTGTAGCCCTACGGTTTGCCATTGGTAGTGCTCTACGAAAATCGGGATTGTGTCGTACAGCAACCATGGGTGGTGGAGCCACCATGGGTGGTGGAGTACCGCCTAGGGCTCGGGGCGGAAGTAGCGCATCCGCAAGACGGTCGAGAGTTGCCTGCAGCCCTTGCATGGTCAACTGACTCTCCCGGTGGAAAGCTTCCATTCTTTCCGAAAGATAACGAATCCCTGGATCACCGTCCACAGGATTTTGATTCATACCTTCGTTGTTTGCCATCGGCCCAAGGAAAATCCTCGCTCTGATACCAATTGACGCAGGGATGAACGTGATGAGGATAACTACCCCGAATCCACGGAGCTTCTCTGGACTCCTCACAGAGACTTCTCGAATCCACGAGGAAAAGAAAGCAGAAAATAGAAATAAATTCTAATAAATTTGAAATTGATTAATTGATGAATAAAAACGAGTTCACAACCCTTTAAATAGGGCTACCAAGCAATGGGAAAGAAATTAGAAGCAAACTACAACTCAAACTCTTAGAATCCGCGACTTACTATAAATAGTAAACTTACTATTTATAGACGGTCGTGATGTCTACTAGTGCGCAAGGTTTTCGGCCAAAAATAGTAAGTGTCCTATTTGGCTTCACCAAACCGTTCTCCTAATTATTCTAAGCTCTTTTCACGTTGGGCACAACTCCTAAAGCCCGACGGATGAAGAGTTATAATCAAACTAAAACTTACTATTTATAGTAAAAACGAAATTAAAACAGGGAAACGACCATCGATCCAAGGGTTTTTTGCAATTCCGGGCTCCGCAACTCGGCATAGCAGGGTTGGTTGGCTTCAGTAACTCGTTCTACCCCAAAATCATATATTTTACGTCAGATAACTCATTCCGGATTGCAAGATACGCCCGATCTAAGGTCCGATGGTTCGGATCACTTCTGTCGTCGACCGGGCCTTTTCTGATCCATCTTGGCCATACAAAGCTTAGCCACAAAAATCCCTTAGTGTAGAAAACAACCATACATGCACAAACACCTGCCCTTGTGTAAACAGAAACACAACTCAAAATCTGAACATGAAGAGTCAAAGTAATTAACCTAGAGATATATATTATATTTTTAGCCACATATAAAAAATATTGGACCTAATATTATCTACTACATACTAGTAACATACAACCAATATTGGGGCACCATAGCATAAGCTACAAGAATTTCATGTCCCCTTAAACAAGGTATCCTCCATCGATAACATATATATATATTATATATATATATATATATATATATATATATATATATATATATATATATATATATTATAAGTTCTTTATTTTCATTTACATTCGCAAGTGCATTCATCATCCATCCAACTATTAACAACATTTACAAAAAATAAAAGATATCCAACCAACTCTTAATAATAATTTGCAACTTAACCAACTAGGAACCATCATGCACCGTAATGTCTTATGGCAAAGCAGGTTCTGAGGAGTTACAAGTTGACCCTAACGACAGCATATAAATGAAGTGATAAAGATATAAATGATTCAAGATTAATTTAAGGTTTCGAGAACTTACATCCACCTCTCTTACTGCTAAGTAGTCCTGATGGGACCTGAACATAAACATGATTAAAACTTTCGACCGAGTGGATTGAAACTAGCACTGAGAGTGAATTGAAACTTTCGACCGACCTAGGATGGGAACAAGGTTAAAAATAAGCTCCTTACCTATCTCAAATTGCCGACTTATCTCTGCACATTCATTGAATGCCTCCAAAAATGTACCCAAACGCACATCCACAGTCAAGCACAAACTCGTTATGAAGTAAATCCTCAAATTCTGCAAAAAGAAAATCAAGAAAAATCATACGTTTTTAGCATTTTCAACCTTCTTTTCAAGAAAATTAATATATAGTTTTAATTAAAAGAAACTTGCATTATGTTTGAATGTTTGATTTCATTACAATAAATATTGAATAATGTGTTTATATCTACATGATTCTGATCTTAAAGTAGAGAAAATAAATGGCAACCACAAAAAGGTATATGACATAAAGTAAGTAGATACTTATAGGTTTTACCAAGTTCGTTAGAAAACTTATCTAATTACAACAACTGGATTTTGGTAGCCAACAGAGAACAATGTGCATCGTATGCTCCAACGAAAGGGACTTTACGTTAGAAGGTGCAAAATCCTAACTGTGGCTACACCACCTCGCTAGAGCAACAATGCTGAGCAAAAAAACTGCAACAACTACAAGGCATAACGTAAACAGTCCCTCCTAAGATTATAAAAAGTAAAGCACTCCTTAGGCAAGATAGTAGTCATAATACAAATCATTTGAAAAAAAAAAAAAACCAACTTCAGTGTGAGATTTGTGGCCTTTTTCATATCAATTTTACAACACATGCAAAGGGATATTACTAACTTGTAGATATCCCATATGGCATGATTGTCTGAAAAGCATGCGCCGCTCACTGACCTATGACCAATAGTTCCCGCTTACTATTAGTTCTAAAGTCAAACAAGTAGAAGGGCAAATATCAGCCTGCAACTTATCTATAGTATAGAGTTAGTCATGTCAAAACACTGTCAATATCAGCATGTTCCATTACAGAATGTATAAAATGCACCTAATGAAATGGGATATAGTTAAACATAACAACCATGGAACATTCCAAGTCAATGGATTGATCTGTGCAAGTGTCCGAGTGCAACTAGCAGCATGAGTATCCTCTTGAGGGCAATGGAACATCTCTCACATTAAAGTAAGCCATTTGAAAGTCTGTACAAAACCTTATGGGCCCACACCTCTAGCTTTTGAACAATGCGTGAATATTACTATGAATGCATGATAATCTAGAAGGTCAAGCTGATGGAATGCTTCTACATGTCAAGGTAAAAAACAAATCCAATTTCCTACCACTCATCATGATGTCTACTCCATCCCATCAGTTTTGTTATATCATGCTAGGAAGTAAAGACTAAAAATAAATCAGGAAGATCCAAAACTCAAGGGGACCACACCAGAGAGAGAAAAAAAAAGAAAAAAAGAGTGGAATGGAAACACCCACCATTGAAAACTTTTTAGGGTTAACGATGACGTTAATATTCCATCTAGCCTATTCATAAGTTTACTCTCACCAAGGTGAATGGAAAACACAAATGTGGGCCTGAAATAAAATGTTTGTGCACCCCTAGAAGGTTATGGTAGCTGTTTAACCCCAACTGCTTATGGTGCCTCTCATCCTAGCATGAGCTGATCACGAAACTGATGGATAGGGCTGATGTTACATACATTAAGGTGGGTCCACACTTGAGCTTTAAATGTGGGCCAGTCATACACTTATATTTGCAGTATAGTTACAGTTATCCTGAGACATAATTTTCACTACTTTTTCTTCTTAAAAAAAAAAAAAAACTTTTCTCAACTGCATGTAATCTAAGTAGCCATAACCAATTTTTTCATGACCTTTTCTTCTTATAATAAATAAATAAATAAATAAAACCTTACCCCAAAAAAATGATGTTGGTATGCAGTGGTTGCATCAATAAAAGCATATGCAGACCCAACCTTTCTGTTGGCCCATTGGTAAACGGTCTGATTTCTCGTATTGATTCGTCAGGGGAAGAGGCTGAAAAATGGGAACGTATGCCTGAGTCAAGAGTGACTCGGATGGTAAACCAGATCAGGTAATACAAAATTGAGTAGGTGAAATGCCCAATTCCAAAAATCCTCAGATCCCCAAAATCCTAAAATCCCCAAATCCCTATTTTGTAAAATCAAAAAAACCCCAATTCAGGGTCCACATTCAAATCTGTAAGCCCTAAAATCCGCAAATCCCTAAATCAAGGTCCACATCAAATCAAAAATCCATAAATTACTAAATCCCCAAATTCCTAAATCGGCATTGAGAGAGAGAGAGAGAGAAATACCATACGTTCGACAAATAGTCTTCAACCGAGCTTTAGAGAGAGAGCGAGGGCGTGTGTGGGCAGGGCGTTCGTGAATCAAAGACACACAAGAAAGGTTAGGGAGACAGAGAGAGAGAGAGATAGAGAGAGAGAGAGAGAGTGGGAAGAGAGATCGAGAGGAAGAGAGACGAGGAAGTTCCTGCGCAAGGACGCTGGGTGGGCCACCGATATGTTTGTGTGAAATCTAATCCATCCATCCTTTTTGAGAGGGAGAGGCGTAGAGGGAGAGAGAGAGGCGTAGGAGAGAAGGGGAGATGGAGAGGCGTGGAGAGAGAGAGAGAGAGAGAGCGGTTGGTTAGGGCGCCGGCCCTAACTAGTCCCGTTAGAGGATGCAGATTTCCTGCGAAAGCCTTTCGCATGAAGTTCCTGCGCAAGTATGCTTGGTGGGGCCCACCACCATGTTTTTAGGAAATATACTCCATTCATCCATTTTCTAAGATAATTTTTGGACATGCTACAAAAAATTAGGTGGATCCAAGACTCGAGTGGGCCACACAAGAGGAAATAGTAGGGATTTAGTGAGAACCGTTGAAACATTTTTATGACCATAAAAGCTTTTTTCCGGGATAGATTTTTTGTATTTTCACTTCATCCCTATGTTAATGACCTTATAAATGGTTTAGATGGCATGTAAACATCAACGTGGAGCCCAGGAAGATTTCAACGGTAGGTATTTTTTCCCTAATTTTTCCTCTCGTGTGGCCCACTTTAGTTTTGGATCCACCTCGTTTTTGGTCGATTTTCCTAAAATGAGGTCAACAAACGGATGAACGGAGCATATTTCCCTAAAACATGGTGATGGCCCCCACCCAGCTTCCTTGCGTAGGGACTTCCTGCAAAGGCTTTAGCATAAAATCTGCATCCCTCATTAGAAGTTTTTAACGGTGGTGTCCCTCTCCCCACTGTTTTCTCTGGTAGGGTCCACTGGAGCTTTCGATGTGACTCATTCTTTAGATCTTACCCTAAAATAATCTCTCAAGAGGGATGGACGGCGTAACATACATCATGATGGGCCCACAGAACTTGATGACGTCGCTTCAGTAGTAGTCTACCTATCAACTTGTCAGTAGCCAATCTACCGCTTGAGAGAGGGGGCTGGGTGGCGGCAGTAAGTTCTGTGGATCCTATCACGAGGTATTTGTTATATCTAAACTGTCCATCCATATGGTGAGCTCGTCGTAAGGCTTGAGACAAAAAAATAAGACAGATTTAACTATCAAGTGGACCACACGATTGAAAGCATGTGGGGGATTGAACATCTACCATTGAAACCCTTTTGGGGGTCATAGAAGTTTTGGATCAATATGAAATTTTTTTTCCCCTTCATCCAGGTCTTTGTGACCTTATGGACAGATTGGATGGAAAATAAACATTATGGTGGGCCTTACAAATTTTTTAACGGGGAAAATCATCACCTCAGCTGGTATTTGTGGTGTGGTCCATTTAATCTTTGGATATGATTCATTTTTTGGATAATTCTCTAAAATGATCTCGAAAAATGGATGAACGGTGTGGGTTAATCCCAAATTTTTAGTAAATCCAAAGCTCAAGTGGACCATGCCACACGAAACAACATGGAATAACAATCTCTATGGATGATACCTTCCTTGGGCCCACAGTAATGTTTATTTGCCATCTAACCTATCTAACCTGTTCATAATATCAAAAAGATGTGAATGAAGAGAAAACACAAACATATGCTTGACCCAAAACTTCTATAGCCTCTAAGAATTTTTCAATGGTAGAGGTTCAATCACACTATTTCCTGTAATGTGGTCCACTTGAGCTTTGGATATGCTTCCTTTTTGTTCTTTAGACCTCAAATTATCCGTTAACATAGATGAACGGAGTGGATAAAAATAAATAAATAATGGTGGATCCCACGGAGTTTACTCAGTATGTTAAGGGTAATTTGTAATTCACCTAAATGGAGTGAAGAGGGGTTTCCTTAAAACATTCATAATCATATATTGGGCTTGCCTAAATGTGATTCACATATCCAACCCACTCATTATGTGTGTCCCCACTTGGATGAGGGGTCAGACCAAGTTTCAGCCGCATCCAAAACTCATGTGGGCCCCACCAAGTGCTTTTATATTTTTTAGGATGTCTTCACATGGTTTTAGATGGTATGGCCCACCTGAGTTTCGTATACAGATGATTTTTGAGATATCTCCTAACCTAAAGGGGATACATCAAATGCACGGTGTTGATGTTCGACACACATCATAAGGGAAACCACAAAACTTACCAACATCAATTCTTAGGTTCTCGCAAGGTCAATAAGTTGGGTCACAATTTTGACCAAAATATTTGGCCCATTTTATATGTTTAGTCCATTCATTTTATATAATTGATCAATACCCTCAATTTGACTAGTTACTCACCCTGATCAGGCTACATTTTTTTTTTTTTCACAGATAAATTTCAATTTCCATTTAAAAATAACATATTTTTTTTTTCAAAATGTATATTTTTTACGCTTAATTTTTCTTGTAAAATTTTTAACAAAATATCATTTTTATTATAAAATATCTTTAAAAAAAATTAAAATATAAATTTTGAATTTTTATTTTCAAAATCTCAAAAAATTTCTCAAATTTTAATTTTTTTCCTAAAAAATTCCAAAATGCCGATTTTTTTTCCTTCAAAAGCATCATTTTGATTTCAACTTTTTAATTTTCTTTTTTAAAATGATATATTTTTTTTTCAAAATTATTTTTCAAAATCACAAATTTTTTCGACTTCTTTATTTTTCATTTCAAAATGTTTGTTTTTTGTTAAAGTATCGATTCTTTAATATCGTTTTATTTTAAAATTTTCAATTCTTTTTAACTTCTCCATTTTTTAAAAATCATTTTTTTCAAACTTGTCAATTTTTATCGAACTTCTCAATTTTAATTTATTTTTCAAAATACAAACTCTCATTTTCTTTTTCAAAATATTTTCATTTTTCAACATTGTCAAAATTTTCACATTTTTTTATATCTTTTTCATTTTCTTTTTTCAGGATATTATTTTTTTCTCGAAATCAGATGAAATTGTAACGCCCTGAAAATTAGGGGTCGAGCAGGAGCCCAACTCCAGAGTTCCAACACATCACTTATGCAACATAGATAATGATGATTAAATGTTGTCCGTATTAGTGTGTAAAACATGAGTGAGATTATATCAAACAACATATCATACTCCAGAGACCGTTAAATTACACAAGCGGAAGACTGTGATAAGTATATAGAACATATAAGTAATTGTAAGTCTTCTGAGTATGATCATGTTACCAGGTCAATTAATTACATATAAAATTCTAAAATATACAAAATGCATAATGTCATCTAGTCAGCATCCCAGTGATTCCCGTCAATCAGAACATGGCCTACATATACCCGCCTGATAACTGCATGTAGGAGATCTCCTTCTCGTCATCATAAAAATCAAGCTCAAACTCACAAGCATCGCCATCATCTACAACTAAACCAGAGTCTGGTTGGTGTTTAAACACCATCTCAGAACGTGAGAGTGAGTGATCAACTCAGTGGAGCTATAAAGCAAAGGTTAACATGTTATCAATTCAGTCAAGCAGTAATGATAAAGCAATACAACAATTATATCTTAAGTACTCTTATTAATGCAGGAATGGTATGTTGTAATGATGTATGCCCTCGCCTGCACTCCCTCAGTGACTTCGTCTAACGATCGCGCATGGCAAACTCCTTAAAAGTGCGCTTCCTCGCCAAAGCACATGCAATGCGGTGCATGGTCGTGTTAGCCAAGTAATTTATTAAGCTTATTCATACAGCAGGTTTGAGAAGCTAAGGTACCTCCCTTCATTCATTACCCCAAATGATGATCCATCTATCATTAACCCAAATGAAGGATCCATTTAGGGTCATCAATCCTAGTTAACCACATACGATAGGCAAGTTATAGGGCATCACCCCTAATGAAAAACAGTCGATAGGCATATTCGAAGTTTATACTTGCGGTCACTACGGGGAGGCTCATCACCTCAGCGTAAGCCGATAGCTCGAACAAAGTGTCCCATACCACCATACCACCATGCCCGGCTCACGAGTCTGGCTTGCTCACTGGTTACCACGGGAAGGCTCATCACCCCAATGTAGGTCGACAGCTCTACCAAGGTGTCCCATACCACCATGCCCGGCTCATGAGTCTTAGCGGATCACGGTACCATGGTTGAAACGTGCTTTTACATTGATAAGTGGTACCTTAGATTCAAACAGAAGTGTCCATACATGACGAACATACATTAGGCCAATCGAGTTACTTGGCAAGCTCGACTGGTGTGAGCGTACATTGAATTGATCGACATGGGGTGTGTAAGCATTCCGCATGGCTTAACCACCATTGATAAACAGCGTACGAGTTAGATTCATCGAACATGTTTTGTGTGGCGAAACGACCTCGGCCACTACTCGAGAAACTTTTTCGATTGCCTGGACTATGCAGTAGTCCCAATCACACTTCAAATATAATAGGCATTCATATGTGCTAATTCAAATAACATGTAGCAACCAATTTAAATATAAATCTCATAAAAGCATTTTAACGAACGCATAGAGTACATGTTAACATACATAGGCATTCATCCATAAAACACGTAGTAGTAAGATATGTTATATGAAGGAAATTGTAACTATAGATAAGGGAATCGAGAATCATATCTCAACACCCTAATCAATTACATTTCAACAAACATTTTCTCATTCAGGCATTTTATGAACACTTGGACTACACATTTCAACATACATGATACAACTTAGTTATAACCTATATTAGGGCAACTCCTTTCATAAGGAGTTGTCACACACGCAACAATCATATATTTACGATGAATAATTATGGCATGCACAAATCATAATTCTATACTCATTCAAACATTTCAACAAACACATGGAATACGCTATATTCAACATAGTTCATATATATGCATAATACATGGAATACGTCGTATCTAAGCACATGTGACAGTAATCAAGTCAGTCATAAATCATTACTGATATTGAGAGCCTTGAAAACCATAACCTAAACGTTTATAGTCCACACCTTTCGTCGATAGACTTGTAACGAACTCAGTTCGAACACTATCTTCGTCTACGGCACAACGACAACATATAGCATAAAATAGGTTAGCTATTCCATCATCTACTCTATTTGAATCCTTAAAATAGGTTAGGGTTAGGATTTCTTACCTAAAAATGGAATCAGAATCACAGGTATAACGACACGGATGAGGTGATTAAGCACGTGGAGTGGTGAGATTGAATCCCAGCGACAACTCCTAACTCTCTCTCTCTTCTCCTTACTTCCTTCTTTTATTTTCTCTCTTCTCTCTCCTAGGGTTTAGAAATTCATATGGAATGGGAGAGAGAGGGTTTAAGGCCCTTATATAGGCTCAGAATTGATGAGAATGGCCCCAGGGCCATGATATACTTAGGTTATAGCCAAAAGTTGGCTGTTTCGGTCCAACGGAGCACATCTGGAGGCCCCTTTTCTGCATTCGGTCTGGAGTAAGTTCCTTGACATTGGATCTAGGTCAAGTTAAGTTTTCGGTCTGATCGAATTTACAGATCGACCGCGGAGGATCAGTTTCAGTTCAATGGTCACCGTTACTCGATCAGGGCCACAAGTACACTGACATGTGTTGAAATTTTTTTCTGATCTGAGGGTGTAATTGGGTTAGAATCTGATGGTCTGAATCTTTAGATTTGGCCTACTAGCGAACAGCTTAATTCACTTAAGTTTCAATTCACTTCCTAAAGATATTCGCGTTTGTTACACACTTCGCTTCGGGGTCAAGTTGTGTATTTCTGGATACTATTAGGGCTTAATTTCTAAGATGGTTGTCAAGCCCAGTAAGGCGATCATAACCGTATAGTTTTGCGATAATCGAACTTTCGATGCGCGGTCCAAGTCTAATACAAAGTTTCATGATGCTCCCAAGAGCAACGAGGTTTTGAGAAGGATCCTAGATTTCTAGGCAATATTGCATTAGTGATTTTACAGGTTTTAGGTCTTGCAGTTCGTATTGAAAGCTGTCTAGGCTAATTCGACAAGTGATTTTGTTTAACCCTTAATTAATCTTCGTTTAATTTCTAAAGGATTTGGTCCTTAGTGATTTCTGCCTGAGGTGGTCCTCGGGTCTTTGTACAGATTTTTTCGAGACGTTACAATCTACCCCCTTAAAAAAATTTGTTCTCGAAATTAGTACCTTTTCGTACTCTTCAAGAATCTGAGGATAGTTCTTTCGGACTTCGGCTTCTGTTTCCTAAGTCGCCTCTTCCTCAGTGTGGTGTGTCCACAGAACTTTCACAATGGATTCACTTTACTATGCAGCACTTGCTCCTTCCTATCTAGGATACGAGTCGTTCGTAGTACATAAGTAGCGTCCTCACTCAACTGCACCTGCTCCCACTTGATAATGTGGGAAGGTTTAGGAATGTATTTTTTCAACATCGACACATGAATATGTTGTGCATGCCTACGAGTAGTGTGGGCAAAGCAAGGCGTTAGGCTACCACACCCACTCGGTCTAGTATCTAGAATGGGCCAATGAATCTCAATGTGAGTTTCCCTTTCTTTCCAAACTGGAGGACTCCCTTCATTGGGGAAACTTTCAGGAATACGTGGTCCTCAGCCTCGAACCCTAGCTGCCGCCGCCTCGTATCGGCGTAGCTCTTCTGTTTACTCTGTGCTGCCAGAAGTCGACGCCTGATAATGTCGATCTTCTCTGAGGTCGCTTGAACTAACTCTGGGCCAATCAAGCTCTTCTCGCCAACCTCTGCCCAGTAATGCGGTGCTCGACAGGGACGCTCATACAAGGCCTCATAAGGAGCTATGCCAATGCTTGCCTGGAAGCTGTTGTTATAGGCGAACTCTGCATAAGGAAGACAATCATCCCAACTGTCCTTGAAATCCAGCATACAGGCTCACAACATATCTTCCAGAATTTGATTCATCCGTTCTGTCTGCCCGTCAGTCTGTGGGTGGAACACGGTACTAAACTTCAACTTCACACCCATTGCTTCCTGGATACGAGTCCAGAAGATAGATGTGAATCGCGTGTCTCGGTCCAACACGATCTCCATAGGAACTCCATGTAGACGCACAATCTCCTTGATGTACAACCTGGTCAACTTGTCTGCGGAGTTCGAAACTCTAATAGAGAGAAAATCAGCCGATTTTGTCAATCGGTCCACAATCACCCATATGGAATCTTGTCCCTTCCGTGTCTTCGGCAGCCTTGAGATAAAATCCATGAAAATGAAATCCCATTTCCATTCTGCTATAGGCATGGGCTGAAGCAGTCCAGAAGGTCGACGATGCTCTGCCTTGACCTACTGGCACATGAGACAACGGGACACATAATCTGCTATGTGGGCCTTCATGTTATCCCACCAGTACGAGCGTTTCATGTCTCGATACATCTTCGTACTGTGAAGATGCATTTCCATCCTCGAATTGTGAGCGGCTTCGAGAACTTCCTTTCCCCAAGTCATGAAGATTTGGGATGCATAGGCAGCCACGATAACGTAAACCCCCATCCGTACCAACTCTCCATTCAGAGTCTGTATCATCACTGGCTCGCTTTCTCAACTCCGCTAACCCTTCATCTTCCTCCTGAGCCACAATGATTCGGTCATCGATAAGTGGCTGAACCCGAATATGTGCGATGCTCTCGAATGGCTCCTCGACCATAAGTTTCTGCTTAAAGTCTCACACAAACTCTACCATATCCCACTCTGATATCATCAGCGGAGCCGCATATGCTATCATCTTCTTGCAGCTCAACGCATTTGCCACAAAGTTAGCCTTGTCAGGATGATAGAAGATCTTGAACTTGAAGTCCTTCAAGGTTTCCATCCATCATCGCTGCCTTATATTCAAGTCCCTCTATGTGAATATGTACCTAAGGCTCTTGTGGTCGCAAAAGAGCTCGAACTCCTCTCCAAAGAGGTAATGTCTCCAGAGTTTTAATGCAATGATGACGGCTGCCAACTCCAAGACATGCGTAGGGTATTTCTCCTCGTGTTTCCTCAACTGTCGCGATGCATAGGTAATAACTCTGTCCTTCTGCATTAGAACACAACCCAAACCAACATGAGACGCATTGGTATATATCGTATACTTGACCCCTTGCTCTAGCAATAATAGCACAGGGGAGGACGTCAGCTTGTCCTTTAGCTCCTGAAAAGCTGCTTCTGCCTTCTCATTCCAAGCAAACTTGAGATCCTTCTAGGTCAGCTGAGACAATGGTCTGGCTATTTTAGAAAAATCCCTGATGAATCGATAGTAGTAGCCTGTCCGGCAAAGAAAACTCCTCCCTTTGGTAACCGAACCAAGCTGCTCCCAGTCCTGAACTGCGGCTACATTAGAAAGGTCCATAACTATCCATTCCTTGGACACTACATGTCCCAGAAACTTGACTTCTTCTTTCCAGAAGTCACACTTATTGTACTGTGCAACCAACTAGTTCCTCCTGAGAGTATCAAAGAGTGCTCACTGGTGCTCCTCGTGATCTGCCTGACTCTTAGAGTATATCAGGGTGTCATCTATAAATACGATAATGAATCGGAATAGATACGGCCGAAACACCCGGTTCATCAGATCCATGAATATGGCTGGTGCGTTTGTAAGTCTAAACGACATCACAAGAAACTCGTAGTGCCCAAAGCTGGTCTTAAAAGTTATCTTCTGCACGTCCTCATCCCTGACGCACAACTGGTGATATCCAGACTGTAAGTTGATCTTCAAAAAATACTGTGCCCCCTTCAACTGATCGAACAGATCATCTATCCTGGGCAAAGGATACTTGTTCTTCATTGTCACTTTGTTCAGCCCGCGATAATCAATACACAATCGTAGACATCTATCCTTCTTCTTCACAAACAGCACAGGTGCTCCCCACGAAGACACACTAGGCCGTATGAAGCTAGCATCCAACAGATCATCGATCTGCTTCCTCAGTTCCTCCATCTCACATGGAGGCATGCGATAAGTCGGTAGAGATATAGGTGTCGCACCAGGCACTAGGTCGATAGTGAAGTCAATCTCGCGTTGAGGAGTTAGTCCAGGTATCTTACTGAACACGTCTTCAAAATCCCAAACTACTGGCGTGTTTGCAAGCGTCGTACCATCATGATCCTTTAAGAGGGCAACATAACAAAGGACCCGGAAGGGGCAACTGACCTGAACGGGGAAAGTAAAAGTCGTGCCCTCGGGCCCGTGCACCATCACCAGTCGGATCTCGCAGTCGATCTCGGCCCTCATTTCAGTAAGCCAATCCATACCAAGGATGACGTCGAAATGGTATATCGTGGTGACAATCAGATCAATGCATATCGTCCTTCTCTCTAAATCTATCAAGCAACCCTCATATAACTTGGTGGTGTATGTAAAAGTTCCTGGTGCTGCGATAACTCTCACCCCAACCATCGAGGTCGTCTTTAGCCCTAAGTGTTTGACTACAGAACATGATATCATCGAGATAGTGGACCCAGTGTCCACCAATAAAAATACTGGTGTACCTTGGATGTAGGCAGTGACCTCAAAAGCTAAAGGCACCGTAGCTGCTGAATCGGACGCTTCAGCTGTAAGAGCATGTACTCATGCCTACTGAGAACGGTTCAATTGCAGTATCATAGGCCGTTGAGGCGGCCTAAATTGAGGTGCAGGCGGCCGAAAAGATGGGTGTGCTGGTGCTGACTGTAGAGGTGGGGCCGCAATAGCTTGAGGAAGCTAGCGGTTGATCCTCTGAGGCAGCAAGAAGCCATTGTCCCTCATCCTGGTGAAACAATATGTATCCGTGTGGCCTGTCTTCTTGCAGTAAGTGCACCATAAGTCTGCTCACCTCATTGGGGCTGGTGGAGTTGCAGGCCTGAGAGGCGAGTCTGCACGGGGCATCTTGCCAAGGAACGGCCTGCTTGATAACTCAGGTCGTAGCCTAGGAACCATATGAACACTAGTATGGGATAATCTGTCCGCATCCTGCTCAGCTCGCAGAGACATGCCCACTAGTTCAGCATAGGTGGATATGCTAGCGCAACACATCTTCGAGTGTATCTCAAGTCACAGGCCCTCAGAAAACCGCCGCATCCACATCGGCTGGTCTGCTAATATCAGGGGAGTATATCTGGCCAGCTCCATGAACCTGTTCTCATACTCTACCACTGTCATCCCTCCCTAACAGAGGTGAAGAAACTCACTCTCCTTCTCATGACAATACGTGAGGGAAAAGTACTTCTCATGGAAGAGGGTCTCAAAGGCCGCCCACGTCCATATGTATCCCACAGCAATAGTCCGGAGAATGCTGTCCCACTAGCGACTGGCCTCCTTCTCGAACATATACGTGACCAGCTCCACCTGCTTTGCCTCAGTGCAGTGCAACGGCTTTAGCATCTTAGAGATGCGGTTTAGCCAATACTCGGCCTCCCTGGGTTTGTGAGTACCTACAAAAGTGGGAGGCCAGAAGTGCTAGAATCGTTCAAATAGGCCGTCAGCACCCACATTTCCAGTAAGGTGCACGGGTGATGCAGGTGGAACCACACTCATGCTCTGGGCGAGGGCCCCTGCGATGGTGGTCAAAAACTGCTGTTGCTGCTGCTGTTGCTGCTGCATCAAGAGCATCATCTGCTCCAACCTATCAGTAGGAGGAGCCGACTGAGGCACGTGTGGCGTCGAAGTAGATGCACGGTTCTGCTCAGGAACCGGTGGTGCAACAGGTGTTGGCCCATTAGTGGGGCTAATGGCCGGCTGAGATCTGGCATAGTCTTGTGAATCGGGCCCGAACTAAGGTCCATGTGACTATCACTTAAGGGAGGAGCCCCATCAATCGAGTCACCAAGTGTAAGACGTGTCGTACTCTGTGTGAACTTAGGTGGCATTCCCTATATACAACATAGGGCGCAGCCCATGAGATTTAGCATAAGATCATACACGCATCCATACATCATTCGCATTTCATATCCAAAGAAGCTTCATGCATTTTATTTACCAAAATTGTCACAATACATGAGATGCAGTATTACATGGATCATGACAGAAGATGCATGAGAGCTAATCTAAGCAAGGTTACACATACTAAAACCTACATACCACTCTACCACATTACTAAGCCTATCAAGGCTATACATAGAAATAAGAAAACAAGCAACAAAGCAAACCAAAAGATGACTACATGTACGACTAGTCGTCCGAATCTGGCGATGGTGGAGGTGCACCATTATCCTGCAGACAGCACAAGATAGCTCTCAGGGTGCGAGATACTTTACTAAATTTTCACTTCATGAAGGCTCGGTTCTCTTCAAGCTTGGCTTGGGTTGTTGTGATCTCCCGTGGCAGGGCAGCCTGACCCTTCTCAAATTGGGCCGAGCAGGCTTCTATAGTAGCCCGATCACTATCGCACCTCTGTGCAGTGGGAGGAGAGCCCTCATCAGTGCCTTGGGCTTCCTCTTCTTCTGTCTCACTCTCTTCTTCTTCACTTCCTTCCTCTGACTCATCTTCTTCTTCTATCTCATTACCTTCTTCCTCTTCACTTTCAGTCTCATCCCCATACTTGTCAAGTCGGGCTTGACATTATCGAGGGCCAATCCCCATGTTGTTAAGCATAGTCTCATTAATGAAGTGAATCGGCACAAGGTCATCCATTTTAAGTCTGTATGCGAACTCTCAAGCAATCTTACATACTAGTCGGCCAAATGGAAGTGAGATATCATTCCTAACAGAACACGTAGTCTGAACTATCTGTAACAGGGCGAACGTAGGTAGACACAACTTGTCTCCCTGCCCAGCTCTATAAAGGAAATCCACCATCAAGCGAATGCATTCGGTACGGTTGCCCCACCTAGGATACACATTATAGGTGAATATGTAGTAAAGCAGGCGAAATTCGTATGTTAATTCCATCGAGGGGAGGCATCTACCTTTCTTCCAGTGAGCTAGCCGGCCGCAAAGGTAACGCGTGCGGCGATCTCTTTCTCTCGTGTTCTCGAGATTCTCTTTGCTAGCATGTACCTCTCCACGGGGAATTCCCATGATCCTGGCCACCAAATCAACATCGACTGTTGCTTCCTGCCTTCCTATAGGAATCTTGAACTGCAGAGGCTCCAGCGATGGGTCCCGTATATGGGTGTAGAAGGCTCGAACAGTGTTCTCACAAGCGTAAGACTTGCCCTCGAATATGGGACCCCAACCGGTGTCTGCTAGGTGGTCCATCATCGGATATAACCCAAATAGCTTTTCATCTACATGAGCTTCAAACACAACCCTACGGCCATGAAAACGACCGTGTTTGAAGCTCGTCGATAGAGCTCTCTCGACTGGGATTTAGGGATCAAGATCCCGCTTCGACCTTTGCTCTCGGGCAGTGCTTGTGCTAGCTTTGGTGCCTGCCTTCTTCCTTGGACGAGTAGGGCGGCTAGGCCCGGCTTCATCCGTAGGAGCTCTCTTCTTTCCCATGAGGGAAAAAATTATGGAGAGAGAGAAAATGGCAACCACAAACCCAAAAAGAGCCTTGGAAACCAAATAGCCTTATGATGAAGGTGGATTTGGGGACTTTTTGAAGGATGAGGCACAAAGCTATGGACTTTGTGCCCAAATGAGTAAGAAATAGGGAAAATGGAGATAGTAGAAGATAGGGTCTTGAGGAGGATGAGGGAAAGAAAGTAGGTGGTGAAGAAAATGAAGAAGATGGTGGAATAAGGGGGATTTGAGAAAGAAATATGAGGTTTTGAGAGATTTGGAGAACTTAGAGGTGTGTAAGGGAGGAAAAGGGAGCACATGGAAGGGTTAAAAGGGGTCCCATGTGATTTGGTGGGCCCCACAACAATGTATGGGCGTTGGCCCGACCGGCCCATGCGATCTGGATCGAGGTGCACCTCGGTAGGCGTGGAGCAGCAGTGGTCCTCTGGACTCGGCGCAGTGCCACTGTGGTAGGGCGGTAGCCACCCCCTCCCAAGGTGCCAAATGTGTATGGGCACCTCCGGGTCCCCCTGAATTGTGGGGTTTTGGGTCCCCTTGGTTATTTGAGTCATTTTGGGTCTCATTTTCGCATGTATTCACTCTTTTTAGTTTGTTATTGTCAATAGTTTCAAATGATGGTGATATATCCTTTCAATGTACCACCGTGGTACAAACAAAAAAGGGAATTAAGCTCATCCCATGGAACAGTCCCTGCAATGGGTAATAATGATGTTTTTTGAATCCCATCCCATCTAATACCGTGGGATCGGTCCAGCCAAACAAGCCCTTAGTGAATTTGAGGATCCACAGATGTAATGCCCTGAAAATCGGGGGTCGAGCAGGAGCCCAACTCCCGAGTTCTAACACATCACTTATGCAACATAGGTAATGATGATTAAATGTTGTCCATATTAGTGCATTAAACATGAGTGGGATTATACCAAATCAGCATATCATACTCCAGAGACAGTTAGATTATGCAAGCGGAAGACTGTGATAAGTATATAAAACATATAAGTGAGTCTCCTGAGTATGATCATGTTACCAGGTCAATTAATTACATGTAAAATTTCAAAATATATAAAATGTGTAATGTCATCTAGTCAGCATCCCAATAATTTTCGTCGATCAAAACATGACCTACATAGACCCGCCTGATAACTGCATGTAGGAAAACTCCTTGTCATCATAAAAATCAGGCTCCGGCTCATAAGCATCACCATCATTTGTAACTAAACCAGAGTCTGGTTGGTGTTTTAAAATACCATCCCAGAGTGGGAGTGAGTGATCAACTCAGTGGAGCTATAAGGCAAAGGTTAACATGTTATCAATTTAGTCAAGCAGTAATGATAAAGCAGTACAACAGTGATACCCTAAGTACTCTTGTTAATGCAAGAATGATATGTTGTAATGATACATGCCCTCGCCTGCACTCCCTCAGCGACATCATCTCACGATCGTGCATAGCAAACTCCTTAAACGTGTTATTCCTCGCCAAAGGACATGCAATGTGGTGCATGGTCGTGTTAGCCAAGTAATTTATTTAGGTTTATTTATACTGCAGATTCGGGAAGCTAAGGTACCTCCCTTTATATCGTTTACCCAAACGATGATCCATCTAGAGTCGTCAATCTTAGTTAATCACATACGATAGGCAAGTTCTAGGTCGCTACAGAGAGGTTCGTCACCTCAGCACATGCCTAGTTTATACTCAAGGTCACTACAGAAAGGCTCGTCACTTTAGCGTAGTCCTAGGGTATACTCGAGGTCACTATGGGAAAGGCTCGTTACCTTAGCGTAGGCTGACAGCTCGAATACAGTGTCTCATACCACCGTATTTGGCTCACGAATTTGGATTGCTCACTGGTCACTACGGGGAGGCTCGTTGCCCCAGCGTAGGCCGACAGCTCGACTACGGTGTCCCATACCACCATGTCCAACTCATGAGTCTTAGCGGATTGAGGTACCAAGGTTAAACGGGCTTTTCACTGGTAAGTTGGTACCTTAGATTCAAGCAGTAGCGTCCATACATGGTGAACATACATTAGGGTAATCGGGTTGCTTAATGAGCTCGACTGGTACGAGCGTACGTTGAATTGATCGACATGGAGTGCGTAAGCATTCCGCCTAGCCTAACCACTGTCGACGAACGGCGTACGACTTGGATTCATCGAATGTGTCTTGTGTGGCAAAACGACCTCGGCCACTACTCGAGAAACTTTTCCGATTGCCTGGACTATGTAGTAGTCCCAATCACACTTCAAATACAATGGGCATTCATATGTACTAGTCCAAACAGCATGTAGCAACCAATTTAAATATAAATCTCATAAAAGCATTTTAACGAACACATAGAGTACATGTTAACATACATAGGCATTCATCCATAAAACACGTAGTAGTAAGATAGGTTATATGAAGGAAATGGTAACTATAGATAAGGGGATCGAGAATCATATCTCAACACCCTAATCAATTACATTTCAACAAGCATTTTCTCATTCAGGTATTTTATCAAACACTTGGACTATACATTTCAACATACATGATACAACTTAGTTATAACCTATATTAGGGCAAATCCTTTCATAAGGAGTTGTCACACACGCAACAATCATATATTTACGATGAATAATCATGGCATGCACAAATCATAATTCTATACTCATTCAAACATTTCAACAAACACATGGAATACGCTATATTCAACATAGTTCATATATATGTGCAATACACGGAATACGTCGTATCTGAGCACATGTGCCAAAAAAGCTTTGGCTACGGATTTAATCCGTAGCCATAGATACAAATAGCTACGGATTAAATCCGTAGCTATTGATGCAAATAGCTACGGATTTAATCCGTAGCATATTTTCTGTAAAAATCTACATACGGCTACGGATAATATTTGTAGTTAAAAGTATTACTATATCCGTAGCTATAGGCCAAAGTGAGAAATAGCTACGGTGTCTAGATCTAAAGATACAGCTATTAGCCGTAGCTTTTTTCTTTTAAAAAAAAAAACCAAAAATAATAATGGCGTCTCTCATCAATGCAAGTACATGCCCTAATAGATCAATTCATATAAAAATTTCAGATTCAACAATAAAAGAAACAAGTGCATATACAACAAATGAAAAAAATAATCTAGCTTGACGATAATCATGTTCAGGTGCCCTATATTGGAGGGGTTGGATGTCTACATATACCATGTGGACCCCACAATTCTCATATTCATTGTTTTTTCAGAGAAAATATAAATAAATAAATAAAGGTATTTTGGTATTTCTTCTTGTGGAGAAATACCTTCCGAGTATTTCAATTCATGGAGGCATTATTTGGCAAAATCAAAATTCCTGCAAAATTATGCTATAAAAATCCATAAAAATTAGATATAAATTTCAAAAAGGCAATAACTTACCATAGTGGAGCATAAGGGGATGACAAGTCAAGAAATGGGTATGGCCACCTGTAACGTAGATAGGATTGTAACAAATCTTCAGCTCAAACATCGTAAAGTGAGGAAATAAAAAAAAAAAAAAAAATTTAAAGAAGAAGAAGAGAGTCAGTCTATTTACCAAAGTGAGACAAAAGCATGGATGAACCATTTGAAAATGACATATATAGATGTCCACAAAACAAAGTTAGGAGATTCAGAACCATGGGAACCTCTGAAAGAAAAGAAAATCCAAATGGCCAAGTCAATGAGCAGTCGAATCAGCAGTTGGGTAATGCTCGCCAACAAAAAACAAATGCTAGCTTACTAAGCTATTCAAAGCAGTATCTCTAAGGAGAAAGATGGCATTCGGTGAATGCATACCAGCCAATAATTGCCACATAAGGTAAATATTCATACTTTGCTCAAATAAAATGGAAATAAGGTCTGGTAAACAGTACAAGGAGTTGCTACATAGAAACCAAAAATGACTGGAAGAATGCATAATATTATCCATACAGAGTGTAGCTCGAATATTTTCCCTTTTTCTTCTGTAATCTATTAGGCTATAGAGTTCCTCAAGACTTTTGATTTTACCAAACAATGCCCCCGCCTTTTCAAAGCAAAGTGCTCTTGGGCAAGGTCTTAGATTCAAGGAATTCCGACAGTGTCTGTAACGGCCACCACCATTATCTTTACGATACAGGCCGTAACAGCCTTTCCAGTTTCTTTTCTTTCTTTCTTTTTTCTTCTTTTTTTTCTTCCTTTTTTTTTTGAAAAAAAAAACTGTATCTACCCAATAAAAGACAATTAGGGCCTTTACAAGGGGTGTAATGGCCATTATGGGCACCGTAACAGCAGTTACGGGTCATTTTTTTCATAATGGCCATTACAGCCATTACAACCACGAACCGTGTAGCAGTTGCCACCGTTACTTTTACGTAATGGCCTTTACGGTCCTATAAGGGTTTTTTTGGCTTGGCTTTTACCAAGCTATTTTCTATAAAAACTTATTCACTCCACATTGGCTAGTGTATGGAAAATTGAGATTTTAATCTACTTAGGGGTCATATGATGTCTATTAGAGGACTTGTGTTCTTCAGTCCTCAAGTTCTTTGTAATAGTTATCCAATTGCACCATCCCAATTCCAATGTCGAATGCCATGAAACAAATGAATCAAAATCTCAAATTTCCAGATCCAATTGCCACCCAAACATACCAAGGAAGTTGATATGAGTTGCTAGGCGCAATACTTGAGAGCAGCTAAGTGCTCTTGCAGTTGTCTTCCATATCATACCTAAAAAAACATATCATACCTATATAAAAAAAAATGTGTTAGGAGAAAACAAGATTCTGATTAGAATAATTGAAGAAAACTCACAGGAATTCAAGCCTACCAAGATAAACTGTAGAAAAGAAAAATGAAATCCATGGGGCTTGGAAATGATCAAGCTTAAGACACTTCCTAGTAGGATGACAAAAACATGTAGAAAAAAAATTAATTAATTAATTACTACTTCTTACTTACTTGGCTAAGTTTTTATTTTTTTCAGAATTTTTTCAGAATTTTCCAATGGGACTCTTGATCCACACGTGATTGACATCCTGACTATTCATCAGGTGGAGCCACAATTTAGATGTGCTAGCCCAAAACTCGGGTCTATGGGCTAATCATAGTTAAGAAAACTTGATTCATAGCACATTTGATGTATACACGTGTTCCACCAGATAGCAGGTCCATTTTACAAATTCCAAGTTGGCATGGAAAACATAATTGTTTCTATGGTGGAGAATCATGAACTGCATAAGTCTTATGCATAGCGGTTAAATTGCAGACCTATCATGGATATAGCATGGCCTAACAATCATTTAACTGATTAAATAGACAAAGGGCCTCTGTTTTAGAGAAAACCCAAATCAAACCACTTGAAAATAAAAATTAAAAAACAAAATAAACCTCTGTTTTGCAGCCTTTTTTTGCAACAATCCAAAAACCAAGAAGAAGAAGAAGAAGAAGTAAAAAATCCAAATCAAATTACTTCTTTACTAACAAGTTATTTAAAAAAAAAAAAACATTTGAGGCCTTTGATTGCTAGCTAATTAGACAAAAAACCAAATTCAGACTATAAATAAAAAATATTTAGGACTGCTACCTATGCAACATGTAGATCTACTTCTAAGAAAAAGATCCAGACATGTTAATAACAAACAACTATTCATCAATATCATGTAATTGAAATGTTGCAAGCTCAGTGAATGATAAGAAATTCTTACTTGCACCCATATTGGTAATTACACAAACTCCTCTTTCCACAGCCAAAGGTAGGAGCAAAGACATCCAATCTGAAATTACACCAGCATTGGAAAGCAGGACTGAAGACACCAAAGGACATTTTGTCAGAGTGAAGATCCCACATCTGTGGGCCCCCATTGATGCATGTGTTTTATCCTTCCACGCCATACATCCATATGGGGAAAATAAAAGATGTACAAATGTTCAGATTCAAGAGTGAGGTGTGTAAAAATCAGATGCCAATATGATTCAATTAACATACATATACAAGTTATAACAAAGGCAAACAGAAAATGATCAATGGAGACAATGAGCATATAGACCAAATTCAACATTTTGAAACTCATAATGGCAAAGAAAATTGAGCTTCAAAGGTTTAAACGGATATTGCCTCCCAATTTTCTCGAGTTCCTTCTGCCATTTCCCATTCAAACTGTCAAATATTGTAATCAATAAACGGTCGACATGCCCAAGATCTACAGGCCCAAGAATTGTTTCTCACCAATGTAAATATAAGTTATATAGCTACAAGATATTCACTACAAGAAGCCTACCCTATGCTCCACCCTAACATTACTTGAGCTAAGGTTTAGCTACGATCCAATTCAATTGGCATGCGGTTCTCAAAAACTAAGTCATGCATAAAATAATAATAAATTGTCATCATAATAAATAAATAAATAAATAAATAACTTGATGTTTGGTGGGAAGTGGATTATAAAACTTTTGCTAATATACCATTTAAAAGCTATTCCTAAATTGATGGGAGAAAATTTATAGTACCAGGGAATCCACAAATTATATTTGTGTGGTATAATTAATGAATAGAAAATTTATACTACATCTAGTGGTAACATACCTGGGAATCTGCAAATTATATCTGTTGCAATCTGTATTTCAGGTACCAGTTGATTCAAAGTATCTACCACAGTTCTGAACTCACTTACAGTGTATTCTCGATTCATTGCCTGAAATATAAACAACAAATATTCTCTTAGGAGTCTATATAAAACTGGAATCATTGGTCTCGATCATTGATCAAAGGTACCAACGAAATTTAATAAAAAAATTATCTGATCAACAATATTTTCCCACTTACGCTCAAAACAGAGTTGGGGCCATGTGATGTATGAAGGCCATCCAACCCGTCCATCATTTGTGTCACCTCATATTATCTCCAGATTTCGTAACTTAAGCAACCTAAAAGGAAAAAAGGAAATAATGTGGAAATTAGAATTTGTGAGCCATGTCAGTGGTACATGATTGAATCAAATCATATCCCCAGTAGTAGGACAGATATCAAAGGGGATAAATATGACAAAATGAGCACTTACCCAAAGCAATCCACAAATTCTCAAAGCAAGTTCTCAATTCACATTGTAATTTCATGATTTTCAAAACAATGACTGAGAAACCAGAACATAGTTCAAGAGCATCTCAATGCAAGTTCAAAAATAAGAGAATATGAATGATATCACACAATTACTGCAAAAATGGAGAGGAAAAACCAAACAACTATCAGGCCTTTGTGATATTTGTAGAGCCGCCCCAATCCACAAATGACAGTGGTGAAATACTACAATGAACACCAACACTTTCCAAGTGTAGATGCTGGGAACTGAGAATTCATTCGGCAAAGGCAGGTATTGTTAAAACAGGTTGGTAAATAGCAGTTAACAACTGCTTCAAGTGCACAGGTTTTCGGTGCACAACGGTTCAGATTAACAAATCTAGTGCTCTACACACAAATTGCATTGATGTGTAGGACTCAAATTTTAACTCTCTCAAGAGGCCTTCACCTCTCCTCAAAAATTAAATGAAAATTTTACGTGGACACATCATAGAAATCAGCCATACATACTCAACAACACAATCAACATTTTAAAATAAATCTCAAACATGGGAAAGAGTTATTACTTCCAAAGTCATTAGGATGAATTCTATTTACCTACTTGATTTGTAATCTTTTTTAGGCCCAAGTGTTGCAGTGTTGAGATATTCCACCGTGAGAAGTATAGATTGCGTGAACGGCCGACGGCTCTGGATTGTAATGCTGATCTGATTTCCAAAAATAGAAATGGCCACGCTGCTAAAACCCATCAAGTTTAGTGATAACTTCCCCACTGCAAGAGCTTCCACTCTAGCATGCACCTGAACACAACTTCCAATATAACAGCTAGATTTTGGGGAAAACAATCAAAACAGAGACATCTACACTGACCCATGTTGATTTGCTTATACCCAATTCCTTTTTGGGTTTCAAAGAGCATAATTTTTTACAATAACCCAAGTGACATGGTAGGCTCAACAAATCAATCACTGTGCATGTAAATATGGACTCGCAAAACATAGAGAAATGAGGTGCGCTCCAGTGGTACTGGTACCACTGTAAGGTAGGACTCAAAGAGGGGAGGCTAGCAAAGGCATATTCAAAATAAAAAACATAAGAGAATACAAATTTTTGCATGGAACAAACAGATACTCACAGAACTTGCAGTGCGGTGACAGATCACATCATTTTCAGATTCATATCCTTCGAGATAAAAAGGAATCCAAAAAATTTCAGACAAAAAGGTTATGAAAAGGTTCTACATTCTTGAACTTGTTTTGTTCACTCAAAATGAAATGTGAAATAGGCTATCATATGAGGCTTAGACAGAAACCAGATTTTCTAGCACATGAGCGATAAAAACTTATTTTGTGCTGGAAATTACTAGACAGAAACCAGATTCATATGAGCACATGCAAAAAATTTTGGATTAATTTTTGTAATTACTAGATCATACGAGCATATCCAAATTTTTTTGCATGTGTTGGAATCCTATATCACATTTCATGTGTTAGAAGATCTGGTTTTTGCATGCACATATCAAACAAAAACTAGATTTATATGAGCGAGTTGCATGAGATAAAAAGGTTCTACATTCTTAAACTTGTTTTGTGCACTCAACATGAAATGTAAAATAGGTTATCATATGAGGCTCAGACAGAAACCAGATTTTCTTTACTGGGGAAACCATAATTGGCATCAGAGGATTCGGCGGAAATGCCCATCAAAACGAGAAAAACTGCTCACTGATCAATTAAGAATTATCTGGAGAATGCCGTACAAATACCATGGCATTGTGTAACTAGAATCCAATGCATCCAACGTTTCACGGTATTTTGCATAAAAATACAAAAGTTGATTTTTATTTTTATTTTTTGTTCAAAAGCAATGGATGTTTCCCAATTAGTTGGTATAAGGCTTTGATGATGATGAAGATTAATGGATGTTTCACAACCTGAAAATCCTATAAGAATTCAAACACACAGAGATTGAAGAGATGAATAAGAGGACATATGCCAGCACACCAGTCATGTGGGATCTGCACCTATCACCGAGTAGATCCAACCATGACTATACCCTGCTACAAAGCAGGTCAATCCACTCATCAAGTGGGCCACACTCATATTCGAAAAAATGAACAGTTGCTTTGATTGCACATCTCTCACACATGTGCCACGATCCAATTCTTTAATCCCTTAATGGAAATCATTCAAAAAACAAGAAAAGGCTACAAAGACAACAACTTTCGATTTTCTTAAGAACGTTAAAGAGAACATGAGGCTTGTAAGTCGGTCAAGCAACCATTAGACTTCGCCCCCACCGCATTTAGAGACCGTCAGCTAGCCTTTATGGGTCCGACAGGTACCTGTTTCTGAAACAGGTAACTGGAGTGCATTAGCCTAGATTTTGAGATGTATGCCTAACATGGGATGCAGATCTAATGGACAGCTTGGATGACCCTCACACAACACGGTGGGCACTCCTTTCAATATTCAAAACCCACTCCACAGATTTCAGAAATGGAGAGAGAGAGAGAGAGAGAGAGAGAGAGAGAGAGAGAGAGAGAGAGACTGACCGATGTCTGGATTTCCTGTCATTCTTCTCCTTTTTCTTCTTCTTCTTTTTCTCCTTCTTTCGAGTGCTCTCCAAGTCTCTCTCACGGATCAATGGTGGGTTTAGGTGAAAGGGGGTTTTGAAAACCCTAGTGAGAGAGAGAGAGAGAGAGGTTGGGAAATAGGGAATGGGGCCAAGAGACAGAGAGAGGGTGAGGGAGCGCGGGAGATCGAGAGAGGGCGGGGGAAAGGGAGAGGCTGAGTGAGAGAGAGAGAGAGAGAGAAAGAGGGCTTGGTTTTAGCAGATGGCGCGGGCGTGAGAGAGAAAAGAGGATTTTTATTTGGTTTTGGGAGATGGTGCGGGCGCGAGAGAGAAAAGGGGATTTTTATTTGGAGGTGCTCGCGTAGTAGGATTAGAAGGGATTTGGTTTTGGGGCCGGTGATAGATGGAAAGTGTTTATATTTGTGGGGCCTACCGTGATGTATGTTACTGATCCACTCCGTCCATTCATTTTAACGGATCATTTTAAGGGTTGATCCAAAAAAGAAGTTATATCGAAGCTGTAAGAAGATCCCATAAAATATTAATGATAGAAATTTATTTTTTATTATTTCTTGCTGTGTGGTCTACCTAGACCTTCAATGTACCTAATTTTTGGGCTCATCAATTGAAACTATATATCAGAATATATGGGCTGCTTAGATAAAACATACATATTCCAATGGGTCTCATGGAGCCCCTTAAGCCCCATTAATCTCTAATAAAATTCTGTTGGGGATGCAAGCTTTAGCTACAAATTAAATAGGATTTAGCTACGGATTAAATCCGTAGCCAAAAACATCCAAAGTCCGTAGCCTTTGGTCAATTTTTTGGTAGTGATCGCAGGCTATGGGGTCCATCACAAGGGACTTCTATCCAAAGCAGTCTCATACCTAAATTTGGATAGTTAGACTCAATGTGGTGGACTCTTGATCATAAATCATTAATTGACATTGAAAGCCTTGAAAACCATAACCTTTCACCGGTAGACTCGTAACGAACTCAGTTCGAACAGTAACTCTTCGTCTACGGCACAACAACAACGTATAGTATGAAATAGGTTAGCTATTTCACCATTTACTCTATTTGAATCCCTAAAATAGGTTAGGGTTATGATTTCTTACCTAAAAATGGAATCGAAATCGCCAGTATAGCGACAAGGAAGCGGTGGTTAAGCACGTGGAGTGGTGAGATCGAATCCCATGAACAATCGCCAACTCTCTCTCTCTCTCTTCTCCTCACCTTCTTCTACTCCATTCTCTCTCCTCTCTCTTAGGGTTTTATAAATTCGTATGGAATGAAAGAGGGTGGGTAAAGGACCTTATATAGGCCCAGAACTGATGGAAATGGCCCCAGGGCCATGGTATACTTAGGTTATAGCCAAAAGTCGGCTGTTTCGATCTAACGGAGCACATCTGAAAGCCCCCTTGCTGCATACGATCAGGAGTAAGCTCCCTAACATTGGATCTAGGTCAGGTTAAGATCTCAATCCGATCGGGTTCATGGATCGACCACGGAGGATTAGTTTCAGTTCAACGGTCAGCGGCACTCGATTAGGGCCACAAGTACACTCACCTGTGCTGGAAATTTTCCCTGATCTGAGGGTGTAGGTGGGTCAGAATCTGATAGTCTAAAACCTTAAATTTGGCCCGCAAGTGAACGGCCTAATTCACTTAAGTTCGAGTTCATTTTCTAAAGATATTCCTGTTTCTCACACACTTCGCTCCGGGCTCAAGTTGTGTGTTTCTGGATATTATTAGGACTTGATTTTCGAGATGGTTGTCAAGTCCAGTAAGGCGGTCATAACCATATAGTTTTGCAGTAATTGGACTTTCGACGCGCGGTCCAGGTCCGATACGGGGTTTCGTGATGCTCCTGAGAGCAACGGGGTTTTGAGATGGATCCTAGATTTCTAGGCAATGTAGCATTAACGATTTTACTAGTTTTAAGTCTTACAGTTCATATTGAAAGTTGTCCAGGCTAATTCGACAGGTGATTTTGTTTAGCCCTTAATTAATCTTCATTTAATTTCTAAAGGATTTAGTCCTTTGTGATTTCTACCTGAGGTGGTCCTCGGGTCCTTGTACAGATTTTTTCGAGACGTTACACTTTTTTTTCTTCAAATTATCAACTTTATTCAATATTCTTTTTTTTCCCACAAAATAGATTTTTATTAAATCACGATTTTAATTTTTTTTCAAAATCTCATTTTTTTCTCAAACATTGTTAATTTTTTATAACTTCCCAATATTCCTTTTCATGTCATATTACAAATCATTTAAATATTAGTTGTAAATTTTTTAAAAAAAATAATAATTTCCTCTCATTTGATATAAAAACAAAATAATTTTTTTTTAGCATTCAATCAATTGTTAAAAAATGATATTAGATACAAATATGTACAATTAAATAACTGAAATTCTATTAAAAAACAATTCTTAGATTAGAAAAAAAACATAATTTTCCACCACATTTTTTTAAAAAATGAAAAAATAAAATAAAAAATGTTCTAGGCAAAAGTCCTTTTATGACGGACCATGATTCGTTGCAAAAGTAACTAAAAAACGTCATGAATTGCTATTTTGGGCGAGAATTTGCAAGTGATATTACCCGGCAAAATCAAAATGTGCGACAGATTTAGTCCGTCGCCATTTTACGACGGACCAAAATCCGTCGTAAGTCAGATTTTAGCGACAGATTTTGGTCCGTCACAAAATTCCACAACGTTTGGACAACGGATTTTCGTGAGACAGGATTGGCGACGGACCTTTTCGTTAGCGACAGGTCAAAATCCGTCGTTAAACCAAGAGATTTTTGTGTTCGTATCCGGCGCAAATTCACAATTGTAGGTTAGGTTTTCTACCTTTCCATGTTTCATACGGAGATATTTTATATTTTTTAAACAGAATTCTATTTAGTATATGACACGCTGCAAACAGTTCCTCATCCCATAGATTTAGTGGTAACTTTACTCTTATCAGCATTGAATTGACCATTTCTACTAATGTTCTATTTTTTCTTTCAGCTATTCTCTTTTGTTGAGGTGTGTATGGCATTGTACATTGATGTATTAGTCCATGTTCTTCACAGAAGTTATCAAATTCATTGGAGAAGTATTCTCCTCCTCTATCGCTACGAAGAATTTTTATTTTCTTATTTAGTTGATTCTCTACTTCTACTTTATATATTTTAAACGTGTTCAATGCTTCATCGTTGCTCTTTAATATGTACACATACACATATCTAGAGCAATCATCAATAAAGGTTATAAAATACCTTTTACCTCCATGAGTAAGAATGCCATTTAACTCACAGATATCACTGTGCACAAGATCCAATATTTGAGACGATCTTTCAATACTTGGAAAAGGTTTTTTCATCATTTTGGATCGTATGCAAACTTCACATTTATCAGTTTCATTTTTAGCGATGAACTTCAAGGTACTATACCTTATATGGGCTAGTTCATCATACCACAGTCCAGCGGATTCAACCATATACGCATAAGTGCTACCTTCATTTCGAGAAAACTTAACCATCCTGTTACAAGCATATCTCTTTCTTACAAAATTCTCATTTTTTGATAGAATCAACTTACCTGACTCGTACACTACCCTTATTCCTGGTTTACCCAAAAGATCCCCAGAAACTAAGTTTCACCTCATGTCTGGGACGTGTAGTACATTAGTCAGAATCACTTTCTTTCCAGAGGTAAATATCAGTTCAACAATTCCTTTATCGATAACCTTTTATCGGACTTCATTACCCATTTTTAACTTCTTGACCATCGGTCAATTCCTCATAGGTTTTGAAGGCTAATTTGTCGTAGCACACATGTACTGTAGCGACAGTATCATACCACCAACCTGAAACTTTGCCTTGGATGGTATTCACCTCAATGATCATAACCACAATATCGCCTTCTCCTACTGTACTTACCTCTTTTTTAGATTCGCGATTCGACATACTCGAGTATAGTGCCCGATTTTCCCACAGACATGACATGGGCCTTTGAATTTTCCATTTTTCTTTTGGGCGGTTTTCTTGAATTTCCCTTTATTGGGTTTCAGGGAATCGTTCTTCTCGGGATTCTTGTTATTAGTGTTCTCTACTGCATGTACATTGGACGAGGCATTTCCGTTGTCATTCTTTTTGTCACGATTACGGGATTCTTCTTCATTTTGAGGTGTTTCTAGGTTTATTCCAGTATGTAGTCCTCAGTTTTATGTAGTAACTTCTTTATATAGTCTTTCCACATCGGTGATAATTAAGCGATTAGAGCCCCGACTTGCAATGATTTAAGAAGATCAATCTTTATAGCTTTAATTTTATTTACTATTAGCTGCAATTCTTGGATTTGGGGCAGCAGTGGTTTGTTATCTACCATGTTGAAGTTAATATACCTGGCGATGAGGAATTTGTTGGTACATTCTTCTTCAGCCTTATATTTGAATTCCAGAGTGACCTAGATCTCCTTTGCTGATGACGTCTGTTAGTACAAATCGTATAGGCTGTCGGAGAGTGCGTTCAGAATGTATCCACAACACAAGAGTTCGTCTTCGGCTCGTTTGTTGCAGGCAGCCACCTGTTCAGGTGTGTCTTTGTTTGATGCTTCAGGTAGTGCTTACAGATTTGGATCTAATATGTAGTAGATCTTCAGCACCGTTAGAAAAAATCTCAGCCTGTCTTGCCATCTCGTAAAATTAGTTCCATCAAACCGATCAAGACGTATCAAGTCCTGATTCATCAACTTGAAGGATGAAACACTGTCGGCTTCCATGGCAAATAATGCTTTAATTTGTTGGAAAATTTATAGAATAATAATTTTTTCTGTAAAATATAGAATTCAAAAAATACAAATTAATCTGAAATAAGGATAGGCTGAAGCATGTCTGAAATACTGTCCTTAAAGCGCTATTTGCCCCTACTCAAGTGAATTGAGTATGGTGATAGGTTACAGACAAACCGCTTCTAGGATATGACGAGCTTGGTATGTGTTTGCGTTCAGCAAACACAAAGACCCACCAATGGAACCCTGTTATAGAATTTGGCAGAAATAAAGAAAAAGGAAAAATCCTAGAAAAAGAGAAGAAAATTTGTGATTTAGACCACTGCACTGGTTAGGTTTTGAGCTACTGGTTCAGTTGAACAGTTCTAGACCACACCGTTGGTCTATTCTTCAAGCAATGGTTCTGATAAACCTTGCTATACAGTTGATATTTTGGTCAGTAGGAGATGAGATGCTTTGATTCGTATTGGGATTGCTGGAGTGTGGTGTGATGGTTTGGAAACCCATTTAGGCCCTCCTTTTATAGGCTATGGTGGCTAGGGGTTATGGTCCAAGGAAATAAATCCCATGACCATGACCGTTTTCTAGCTGTTGGAGAAAACTACCCATTTTATTACCGTTTTTGACTATTTTGCATGGGCCATTAGGCTGTTACATGCTGACTGTTGCGAGATAGCAGCTAGCCATTTTCTAGCTGTTGGGCTAGCCATATAGCAGTTACAGCTGGACCCTACACTAATAGCACAGCTGTTACAGATTTCTGCAACAGGTCTATTTCAGCTCTCTATATATACTGGAGGACTCTCATTCAGTCCTCTAGTAGTCTCCCTTTTATCCAGCCACTAGCGCCTCTGCAGCCACACTGCCTCACATTCCCACGCCCTCACACCGAGCTCGAGACCGTGCACGGGCGCGCACTGGAATATGCAAGTTCCATTCTCATTTGGACCATGTGTGTAAGTATTATAATATTCCACATCCTTCATATAAACTACAAAATCTTCTCTTCCTTTTCCATTGTGAGACTATTCTTAAAAACTCTTCAAAAAGCTTTTTACAAAACTTTTAATATATTCTATTATATTTTATTTTAAAATATATTTTATAAAATTAATATTTTATAACAGGGGGGCTACCCAATCCGTTTCCCAAAAAATGATACTTCTATTGAATAAAGAAATTCTAATTTCCAATAGAAGAGAGTATTGGTAAGGGCATACATGTATGCATGCATTGATCACTGCCCAACCATGAGTCCAGAGGTGATACAAAAGTATACACACCGAAAGTTCAGTACATACTCTTTGCACCGAATTCTTTGGTGCCCACGTGTTGGGATAGTGCAGATGATAAGTACTGTCCAAGTTGTGGAATCAATTCCATATGGGCTACTTAAGTAAAATAATGCTGTAACGGATGTTCTTAATCATCACCATCTGTAGACGAATTTAGAACAATGAAAGTAAAATTTTCAATAGCTTTCATTCAACCGTAAAAAATCAAAAGATAGTACCGTTACAGATGAGTAATTATGATAAAATGTCTTATCTATGGTGTTAGCCTGAAAATGGACGGTTCAAATTATCCGACCATATAAGAAAGTGGGCCTCAGTGGATGGTCACCTAAACTAGGCCATGAACCGCGACGGATGCAAAGCGAACATGCAGTGAATTATTCATGAGGAGGCACTGGGGTCGCCTGCACGGGAAGCCGACAGCGTACGGAGTTACTCAGCAGGCTAAGCGTACTGAGTAAATCTGTGGGGTCCACCGATGATTTTTGTATTTTATCCACTCTGTCCATCCATTTTATCAGATAATTTTAGGGCCTGAGCCCAAAAATTAAGCATATTCAAATCCCAAGTGGACCACATCATAGGAAATACTGTGAATTGAACTTCTACCATTGAAAAATTCGCAGAGAACACAGAAGTTTCAAGCTGATATTTTGTTTTCCCTTTTGTTTTCCCTTCATCCATGTTTGTTTGAACTTATGAATGACAAATAAACATCACTGTAGGCTCTAGAAATGTTTCAATGGTAAAAATCATTATTCCTAGTACTTCGTGTGGTGTGGTCCACTTGAGCTTTGGATATGCTTCAATTTTGAAATCAATCCTAAAATGATCAGGAAAAACGGATGGATAGCCTGGATAAACCACATTCATTCACAGTGTGACCAAATGAGTTTACTCAATGAGATAAGAGCGTACTAAGTATGAGCAACTCAGTACGATTTCGCCTGGACGCAGATTGCGCAGCATATTGAGTAAACTCTGTGAGGCCCACTATGATGACGTGTCTTATTCATGCCATCCATCTGGTTAGGATTATGGATTATCAGGCATGATTCCAGAATCAAAGCATATCCAAAGCTCAAGAGGACCACACCACACGAAACAGGAATTGAACGCCGCCATTGAAAATTTTCTTGATCCTATCCATTATTTTTCTACAGTTTATATTATAGCTTATTCTATTGAATATTAGACCATTAAATTTTAATTCTCGATTGAAATTGTGAAATTGATGTAATTTATATAATATCTAAACAAGATTCTACCACGTGTACGGTAGAGAGATGGATCTCGAGTATTGCAGTTCACCACGGATGCTATATTATCGGCCCCCATTAGGTGTTCCCCAGGTAACAGCTTAGGGGCGTTTGGCGCAAGGTATTAGATGAGATTAGGTTCTATATAATTGTATTAATTTGATCCCCTTAAAATCCGTCCAATATTTGGATGGGATGAGAAATGTTGTGATTATGTAGGATGGAATTACATTTGGTATCACATGTGATTTTCATGGATTTTGAAATCCAGTGCACATGTAGTCCCACATTGACGCAAGTATTTATCCATGCCATCCATACATATATATTATTTACACTCAATATTCTTGTCATATGTGTATGCAGGTTATACAAGTGAACAACATCCGTTGTGAATTTTGTCTATTAATCACAATTTTCTAGTCCACCAAACAAAATTTTGTTTAATCTAATATTTTTCTGTACCAGCAAATTTTATCCCAAACCTATAATTAGATGGCTAAAATAGTACACTATTTTCATACATGCAATCATAGTACAATAGCCATGTTAATGGAGTATGATACAATTCAATACCATTTTATTCCGAACCAAACATGCCCCCAGTTACCCTTATCGTAGGGCCCACCCTGGTCATATGGTGTGGAAAAGGATTGGCTGGTATACCACACACCACCCATATAGTTGTTGTTGGTACCTGTCGTGCAAAGAGGAGAACTAATGCTCCTTGATCTTCAAGTTGTACGAACGGTTCAAAGGAGATCAAAGTTACATGGGCCCTACAATGATGTATTTATTACATCTACACCGTTCATATATTATCCAAAACATGAATCATATCTAAAGATCATCTGGACCACATCACAAATAGCGATAATGATTCATTTTTAGATAATGCTCTAAACTGATCTAAATATGAATCATTATTGCTATTTCAGTTTAAAGATAATGATGCTCGAAAGTGATCTCTAAAAATAGCGATAATGATTCATGTTTAGATAATGAATCGAACTTGGATCGAACCAGTTTGGTGACTCAGTTACTTTGCCATTGATGTTGTTCACCAAATGTTTGATAAAATGACTCAACGAAGTGTGACTGGTGGCAAGGGAGGTATGTACATGAAACAAATACCATTTTTTTTTTTTTTTTCGTTTTTCTTGATTTTTATGTTGCTTAGAAAGTGTTTGTTAAAATATCTATTAAAACTATTGCTTCTATTTCACATACAAAGGAATTGAAGATGCAGTTCAAGTGTTTGTGGAAATGCCTCGATGGCGGACTCGACTCGATCTTGGCTCAAGCTCAACTTGAGCTGGCCTGAGTTGCTGACCGAACTGAGCCGAGTCGAGCTGGCTAGTTAAACTCGAGGACCAAGCCGAGCCAAGTTTGAGCTGAGGTCAGCCGGTGGCCGAGCCGACCAGCTCGAGGTTGGACTCGATGTACACCTCTGCATATGGTGTATATCCACCCTGTTCATCCGTTTATTACAGCTCATTGTAAGCACAAAATATATTCAAATATGACGGTTTGTACAGTTTATTAGGTGACAAATATATCCAAATCTGACGGTTTGTACAGTTTATTGGGTGAATATCTGTGCAGATTGACTTTTGATACGTCATTCCAATAAAAAAGGACGCGGAGTTCCTACTAAACCCTTTGGCATGAAGTTCGTACGCTGTGAACTTAGGTGGGGTCTACTGTGATGTTTCTGAGAAATCATTTCCGTCCATCCAATTTTTTATTTCATTTTAAGACATGATGCCAAAAATGAACCGTATCCAATGCTCAAGTGGGCTGTAATAAAGGAAAAGATGGTTAGGGAAATTCCTACCATTGAAACCTCCGTAGGTTCAACAGTGATGTTTATATACCATCCATACCGATAATAACGTCATTCCTACTGGGGATGAACTGAAAACACAAATATTAGCATGATTCAAAACTTCTATAGCCCCATTAAAGTTTCAACTGTGAAAGTTCAATTATCACGTTTTCAGTCCACTTGAGCATTGGATTCCGTTTATTTTTGTCATCATGTCCTAAAATGAACCAAAAAAACTGATGGGTGGGGAGGATTTCTCACAAACATCACAGTGGGTCCCACCTGGGTTACCTGTGCGAGAACTTCCTGCTCAAGGCTTCTGCAGGGAATCCGCGTCCCGTAAAATAGTACGAAAGTGGCCGTCCACCCTGATCATGACGTGTGGCAGGTGGGAAAGTGGGTATGTGCTTTTCATCGCGTGGGTATGTCCTTTTCAACGCGTGGGTCTGGTTGAGCATTGAAACCGCTGTTATCTAGGTGTCCCATTAAACACTAAGCATGGAAGTTACTGCGCTGGAAACCAAGTGGGGCCACTACGATATTCGTGAGAAATTTATCTTTTCCATCCATATTGTAAGTTCATTTTAACACATTATTACAAAATCAATCCCGGTTGAATGCTCAGCCGAAAACATAAGAATTAAAGGTATACTGTTGAAATATTCCTGAGACCACAAAAGTTTTAAATGATGCTAATATTTGTGTTTTTCGTTCATCTTGATACAAATGACGTCATGAACCGTATAGATGGCATGTAAACCTCACTGTCGACCTAGACGGTAGGAATTTCCTTAACCACTTTTTTCCTTTAATATAGCCCATTTAGTCCTTAGATCCTGCTCACTTTTAACTTAATATCCTAAACTGAGCTGAAAAAAAACGGATGAACCGGGTGGCCTTTAGCTGGAGAACCGCGTTAATCTTCAGTTGGGACGCGGATTAGCTACGGACAGGTTGAGTAACAAGACTTGCTAATGAAGTGACGTCATCAAAATCTGTGAGCCCACTATGATATATGTGTTGTATCCACACCGTCCATCCATTTTGAGATATTATTTTAGGGCATGAGCTAAAGAATGAGGTAGATAAAAATCTATAGTGGACCCCACCACAGAGAACAATGGGAAGAGTGATTCCTACAGTTGAAACTATCCTAAAGCCCACTATGATGTGTTTTTGAAATCCAACATGTTCACAAGTTAAAAAAAGACATGAAAGAAGGGACAATACAAATATCAGCTTCATCTTAAACTTTTGTGGCCTTAAGAAGTTTTCATTGGTGAGCGTCATTGTCCCTACAGTTGTATGTGCTGGGTCCACTGGAGCTTTGGATTTAACTCATTCTTTGGGTCTCGCCCTAATATGATCTCTCTAAATAGCTGGACAGCTTCCATATGAAACATTAATCACGGTGGAACTCGGTGACGTCACTGCACTAGCGAGTCTGGCTACTCAACCTGTCAGTATCTAATATGCGGCCTTCTTTTGTACGAATTTTGCTTGGTGCCGAGTACCTGACACTTGGCCAGTGGGTAATCCGGCCCTTCCAACTAATGGGTCATCCCGACAGATAGGCCTGGGTTGAAAACGGACCAGAATCCTCAGCAACTCCCGTTTTAAGCACCCTAGCTCTGTGAGGCTCACCAGCTGTGTATTTAAAATCCACTCCATCCATCAGGTCCTGATCTAGGATTTAGGTTGGCTACACGGCCAGGTAAAATAGAAATGGAATGCTAGCCATAAGTTTGTGTTGGGGTCAATGGAACATGACAAATAATTCCAACTCAAAGCAAAAATTGCTTTCTAGGGTTTTTAATCTCTAAATAATTCCAACTAAAATCATAACCCAAAACAAAATTACTACTTCCATTGCAACAAATGTTGTCAAATTTATGTTTATATCATTTTCTTTGAGTAAAAATTTAGAGACCAAATGAATGTTTAAGAATTCAAGTGGTCCATGGTTTACAATTTAAACTATTGGTTGGTTGGATCCACTGGCTATAAGTACGTTTTTATAGGTTCTAAACATATGAGCACTCAAAAAAAAAAAACAAAAAAACAAAAAAACAAAAAAACAAAAAAAAAAAAACCACAGCCCAAGCTGTTCACGAGTCGAGCTAGCTCGAATAACTCGCTCGACTCGGCTCGAGTCAGCTCGGATTGACTCGGCTTGAATGGTTGAGTTGAGCCGAGTCAAGCTGAAATACTGCAGCTCGAGGTGAGTACGAGCCGAGTTCGACCATGACCCGTTTTAACTCGACTCGACTCGAACTCGAACTCGACTCGAAACTCGAACTCGTGCTCGACTCGGCTCGTTAGAAATAGGTTTATATATATATATATATATATATATATATATATATATATAATTGTAAAAATTAAAAACCCTACCTCACGTCCCCACCCCACCCGCAACTGCCTCCCTTTCCGTTTCTCCCTATTCTAATTTTCTTCTCTTTCTCATCTCTACCCCACGGTCCCCACCCAGCCCGCTGCCCCTGCTCGCCGCACGCCCACCCGACCAACATCATTAAGGTAAGTTCTTTTTCTTCTTCTTTTTTTCTTCTTTCTTGATTCTGTTGGAGAATGGGGTCCACCTGATGAGTGGCTTGGATCTCAAATCGGGTTCTGTGATGGCCCGCCTGATGAGTGGATGGATTAGATCTCTCATGTATCTGCCTAGCGTAGCGTGGGTATAAGAACAATGGTAGGATGTAGGAGGTTGGAGGTGAAAAGGATGGAATGGATTGGCTACTTCCCGGAGAATAGGGATGCAGGATAGGGACGCAGGTTTTTTTTTTTTTTTTTCAGAGAACGAGATACGGATTGGCTACTCCCCCTGACACGAGCCCCAGAGGTGGTGGTGGGTGCTCTATGGGCCCCACCATGATGTATATGTTTCATCCATTCTGTTTGTCCATTTTTACATATCATTTTAGGTTTTCATCCTAGAAATTAGGGGATATAAATTTCAAGTGGACCACACCACAGGAAAACAACATTGATTGGATATCCATCATTTAAATCCTCCTAAGGCCCACTGTACTGTTTATTTGACATCCCATCTGTTGATTAGGTCATAAAGACCCAGATGAAGGGAAAAAACAAAGATCAACTTAATCCACTACTTTTATGGCCCTGAAAAGGTTTTTAATGGTCGAAGTTCATTCAACACTGTTTCCTGTAATGTGGTCCACTTGAGACCGGGATGTATCTCATTTTTTGTGTATTACCATAAATTGATCTAGAAAAATAGATGGACGGAATGGATGAAACACATACCTCATGATGGGGCCCACAGAGCACCGACCACGAGTAGCCCATCCGTTTCAAAATAAGTCAAAAAGAGATTTGTTGAAACGTCATCTCAGGCATGGCTGTGAAGCTCCTCCTTGGAATCTACGCTGGAGGAAAGGATTTTGTGTGCCCAGTGGTTGGTGCTACTTGGGGCCCACCATGATGTATGTGTTTTATCTATGCCGTCCATCCATTTTGAAATATAAATTTAGGGCTTGACCACAAAATTGAGGTAGATATAAATCTCAGGTGGACCACACCGTGGGAAAACAATAGTGATTGAACTACACCATTAAAAATCTCCTAGAGCCAACTGTAATGGTTATTTGACATTTAATCCGTTGATTAGGTAATAAAGACTTGGAAGAAGGGAAAAAATATTTATCAGCTTGATCCAAAACTTTTGTGGCTCCCATAGGGTTTTTAATGGTGGGCGTTCAATCAACACTGTGCGGTCCACTTGAGATTTGGATCGAACTCATTTTTGGGCTGATATCATAAAATGATCTGAAAGAATGGGTGGACCGTATGGATGAAACACATACATCATGGTGGGGCCCAAAGTGCTTGGGCTCCACAACCTACCATTATATTAATATGCCTGGATCTCTCACCGAGAAACACCTTTGATACTCTGGCGAAGTATCATAGACAATACGCATGCACTTGAGACATGCATACATGGCATAAAATTAGTTCAAATTAAATTGTCTGAATTATGGGTATCAGTTTATATTTAGGAAAAAATTATGCCCACTTGATCATCTAATATCAAATTTATGAAAAAATATTAGACAGTTAGAAATTAATCCTATCATATGGTTTGATTTCAACAAACAAGTGTTTACCACTCAGAGGTTATGATTTTTTAAGATATGGTGGATTCTGTAATTTAATTTGTTTAATTTGAGTTAATATATTCTAAAAATATACCATTTTTAAGTGACTGCATATCAAGCGTCATAGGTAGGCAAGTAGAGTATCAAGTAATTTCCCATCTCTCTCTCTCTCTCCGAGTTTACATTGGTATACAAATAATTCAAATGAAACCATTCAAATATTGGGTACTGGATTTTATGTATCATGGATCCAAATATGAGATTATTAGATAATCTAACAAGTGTTTAAGAATCAAAGGCCAGGATTGTTCAACTAATCTGATTTTTGGATGGTAACTCAATGAGGGTGGATCCTACGAGGAAAAACCAATTGTACAGGTGATGATTTCTCTTTCATCCATGACGCACACTTATATTGATATACAGTGCCCAAATCACGGCCCCCAATAGTCACATTGATCAAATGGTCCTGATTATCTAAGTATGGCCACCAAATGGACGGTTAAAAAGATGATCATCTATGGTCCAAACCTTATAGGTAAGGCCGTATCCTAAGTGAGCTATTTTGGATGGTCGGGATTAACAGACATGCATGCCACTTACATGGTTAATAAGTCATCAATATTTAAACAATTGTACAAAAAGTACACAGGAAGGTAGCTATGTTGGTAGTAATTGACTTAATTAGAATTACTGGCTGTAAGATATCATAAAAATATAATAATTACAAATTACAATCTCTCTTTGATTTATTTATTTATTTTAACGTAACTTGACTAACCATTTTTATATTTGAATATAAGTGGTAAAATCATAATAATAATATTTTTACATTACTAAAATATTAAATTAATAGAAAAAATATTATACAAATTATTTTTTTCCATACAATACAATATAAAATTATGATGATCACAAATATCTTTTAAAGTCCACTTGATGAATTACATGTGACTGTGGCAACTAATTAGTATCGAATTTTACAAATATTCGGAGAATATAGGGAGGTGCTGCCGATATTGTTTGTATTATATATTTATACTTGTTAACTTTTGAGTTTTAGATGACTACTGAAGAAAACTCAAGCACTCCTGGCCCTGGTGCGTCAATCAATTCTCCTTTTTCTGTGGATGAAGAAAAATTAGATAATAAAGTTGAAACAGCTTCAGGTTCTGTAAAAGGGAAAAAAAGATCGGCAATATGGGAATCTTTTGATGAGATCACGCAACCAGATGGTTCTGTCAAGATTAGATGCAAGTTTTGTAAGACTCTTTACAGCAAGCATTCTGGTTCTTCTACAACTCACTATCAGAGGCATCTAGATAAATGTGTGAAGAGACCAAGAATATCGAAGGGTGGATTGCAGCAACTGCTTTCATTTAATATTTCTGAAGATGATAACTCTAAAGCTGCACTGTCAACGTATAAGTATGACCCGAATAAATTAAATGAGTGGTTTGCGAGGTTAGTGATAGTCAATGAGAAGCCATTCAGCATGGTGGAAAGTAAGGTTTTCATGGGATTTTGTAAATTTCTAAATCCCAGATGTGAGAAGGCCTCTCGATCTACTGTGAAAAGAGAGTGCATGAAGATGTATGCCGTTGAGAAAGCTAACTTGAAAGCTCTCCTTGAATCTGTATCCAGAATAAGCTTGACATCTGATATGTGGACGGCCTCAAATCAGAGAAAAGGATATATGTCATTAACCGCACACTTCGTGGATGTGGATTGGAAATTACAAAAGAGGATTTTAAACTTCCGCCATGTTCCTCCTCCTCATACCGGTGTGGTACTGTCTGATTGCATTTACAACTGTCTTGTTGAGTGGGGCATTGAAAAGAAAATTTCTTCAATTACTTTAGATAATGCCTCGTCTAACGATACGTTGATTTCTTTCTTACGTACTCAGTTCAAGGCTGCTGGAAATTTATTATTCGAAGGTAAAATATTTCAAGTTAGATGTTGTGCTCACATACTCAACTTGATTGTGCAAGAAGGGCTTAAAGCAATTGATTCAACGATTGCAAATATACGAGATAGCGTTAAATATATAAGGGGGTCACCTTCAAGAATGAGTACGTGGAATGACATAATCCAACGTTTGGATTTGAAATCTAAACAGCAGTTGAAGTTAGATGTCTGCACTCGCTGGAATTCCACTTATGAAATGTTGGATACGGCTATACAATTTAAAGTTGCATTCCCTGAACTTGCGGCGCGTGATAAAATGTACGCATATGTGCCAAGTGATGAAGATTGGAAGAAAGCTGAAGATGTTCATCGGTTTCTCAAAGTTTTTTACGACTGCACGAAGATTTTTTCAGGAAATAAGTATCCCACGGCAAATTTATTTCTTCCTGAAATTATTTTCATTATGAACGCGCTTAAAAAATGTGCTGCTGATGGTCCGGAATTTTTAAAAGTGATGGCTCTAGGAATGCAGATGAAATTTGATAAGTATTGGGCTGAATGCCACTTGTTAATGGCTATTGCAGTTGTCCTGGATCCACGATACAAGATAGCAATGGTTAGATTTGTTTTCAGATCGCTTTATTTCAGTTCTGAAAGAGTTTCAGCAGAGACCGCCATTATTAATGCTGCAATTGAAGAGCTGTTCGCATCATATGTTGATAATTCGGCCGATCCATCAAGTGCAATAGGTGCTTCTCAAATTGCGAATAGTTCTTCTACTGCGAGCGAGCGACTTCATGACTTTATGTCTTTTTTAGACGAAGAAGAAACGGAGACGCAGAAAACTGAATCCGAAGTGGACAAGTATTTAAAAGAACCGGTCATAAGGATAAAAGATAATGATTTCGATGTTTTGCAATGGTGGAAGTCTCGAGCTTGTGAATACCCTAGACTTTCTTTGATGGCACGAGACATTTTATCAATTCCAATTTCGACCGTGGCATCAGAATCAGCTTTTAGCACTGGCAGCAGGGTAGTTAGCAAGTATCGAAGCTCACTCGCCTCGAATACAGTTGAAGCACTGATATGTACGCAAGATTGGTTGCATCCAGTTTGGGGCGGTAGCACTTTCGATGCTGAAGAGTATGAAGAGGACAATGAAATTGAAAGCGTGGGCCAGAATACTTGAAGGAATGAAAGCTTTAAAAATTTTCATGAACGGATTTATAATTTTTAATATATTTTAACTATTTTGAATTGATGTTGATGTTGATTGTTGAGGACAAATTATGTTTTTGTGGTATGATATTGATAGTATCTAGAGGTTTATCATTTATGTCTTAGTAATATGGCATTTAATATATATTTTTTAGCCAAAATTTTAATAACTTAACCTATGATGAATGATATGAACAAGCTCGAGCTCGACTCGAGGTAAACTCGACTCAACTCGAACCACTAACTCGACTCGAACTCGACTCGACAGCTTTGGCAAACAAGTCAAGCTTCAATGTTGAGCTCGAGGCCGAGCTCGAGATCGAGCTTGACCTCGAGTACACCATGGACAAGCCAAGCCAAGCTTAGCCCAGCTCGACTCGGCTCGGCTCGATGCCCACCTCTAATAGTACGTGAATGCTGGATTAGATTTTTAGAAATGTTTATAGCACTGGAATTATCACAATATAAGATTATAGAATCTTGTGCTATTCCATAAAACTTTAATTAAATTGGTTGGGCTCAGGCTACCATAACGTAAGGAGGGGTGAGAGGAGGAAGTCAACTATATGCAAAACTTTGAATCTACGAAGTTATTCTTAAATCTACATTGGGCTCATTCCACTTTGTTTACCAAAGTTTTGTTTCGGTTACCTCATGCGCATTTCATAGATGCCTCTTAGCCACTTGTTTACTTTTGAATACTTTTAACTGCCTCTTGTTTTGTTATCTCATTAGTTATGATTTGTAAAATGCACTTTGGGGCCTGTTTGATTTTCTAATTCCCTGGGAAATGCCACTGTAAATGGTAATAATTATTTCCCTCCGTATTGCCGCACTCTTCCCCATAATTGATTTGACGGCCTACTTTTTCGATGTAAAAATGGTAAATACAGTAAAATATTTGTGGGTCCTATAATGATGCATATCATATATCTACACCATCATTCATTATGTCAAATGAATTTATGATATAAGCCAAAAAATAGGCATATCCAAAGCTCAAGTGGACCACGCCATAGAAAAATGTGAATCAAATACTTACCGGTAGAAACTTCTTAGGGCCACTGTTTCTTTTGGTATGGGCAGCTGAGTATTGGATCTACTCCAGTTTTTTTTCTCATATCTCAAAATGTTGTGGTAAAATGAATGGACGAAACATATATGTCATATACATCAAAATGGGATCCAAAAATTTAAACTACTTCTTTTGAATCAGTTTCCAAGACTGAAATTCTCATGAGTATTCAAATAGGTGAAACGATAATAATCATCCATTTTTAGGGTATTTACCGTTTCCAGGTGAAATGATAAAAATCAAACAGGCCCCTAAGGATCTTTAGAAATTTTTAGTATGCTATGTTTTTTCTTTATTATAATACATGTCATTTCTAATTGATTTTCTCAAAAATGATCAAAATTAAGATACAACATATTTAACATGTGGGTTCAAATAAATGGAAACAAATCAATTGCCAGAGAAACACAACCAAGCTTCACGGAGTTGTATATATATTTTTACTATCACCCACCTGATGAGAGATCAACCTGAGTATTGGGCTGAGACATCAATATATCGGTGGCATTCTGATTGATGGATTTGATCTCAGACCTCTTGCGCGATGATGGCAGATGTGTGGTGCGTCGCACCACCTTTATTCCACACCCATGTGTGCTTAGCAAAGTTCTATGACATGGGCCTCTGCCCATGGACGCGGATTACACCAAGCTCTATGGGGTTGACCTTGATGTATGTGTTTTATTCAAGCTGTTCATCCGTTTTGGTAGCTTATTTTAGAGTATAAGCCTAAAAATAAGACAGATCCAATGCTTAAGTGGACCACATCACAGGTTGAACGCCTACTGTATGTTGAAACTTTTCAAGGTCCACAAAAGTTTTAGTTAAAGCTGATATTCGTGTTTTCCCTTCATATGGGCTTATGTGACCTTATAAATAGATTGGAGCAAGTAAACATCATTAACTAGAAAAACCAAAAACAAAAAATTAACTAGAAAAACAAAAACGAGACGGCCGATGCAGTCAAAACACATACATAACAAGAACCCGTGTGGTCACCAAGCAAAGCGCGTCAAGGCGTAGTCAAGCAAGCGTTTTCAATTTAAATAGACTCATCTCCGTTCTTCTGTGACGCTCCAGAAACCAAAATAAAATACAATACTACAGGCATTTAGGTTTGGCAGTAGATTTTGATAGGAAGATATGAAGTCGATGCCAAAATCTCCATGCCATACATTACATGCCTTTTGCTTTTGGTGCATACACCTCTTGTGTTCGGTACAGCGATCCACAGCTCAGACTACAGATCCATCTGAAGGTATGTATGTACCTTTGGATGCATGCATTTGTATGTGTATTTATGTATGAAATCGTAAATACTCTTTTTTTTTTAAAAAAAAATGGGAAATGGGAATTTTATTTATATACAATAAAAGTAGAACTTGTTGGTCTTTCTATATAACAATTTGGTTGGTTTTCTTTCAAAACAGTTGAAAGCATGTGAGATATTGATTTTTAAATTATTATTTTTTGCATTTTATTATCTAAGAAAGAGAGAATTATCATTTTTGGGTGCTTGGAGAGGGAGAGAGAGAGAGAGAGAGAGAGAGAGAGAGAGAGAGAGAGAGAGAGAGAGAGAGAGAGAGAGGGCGTGAAGAGAATATATACTGAACTTTTAGTGTATATGCTTTTGTATCACCTCTGGTCATGGTTGGGCAGTGATTCATGAACGTAGGTATGCGCAGACGAATCGTCTCTTTAGAAATTTCAATTTTTGTTTATTCAATAGAAGTATTCTTTTTTTTTTATCAAACATTCGAGGAAGCGGATTGGCTGGTGTACCACGCACCAGCGATAAAACTGGTGTGGGTACCTGTCGTGCGAAGACGGGAAACGGATTGGTTACTCCCCCTCCCACCCATGGCTAATTGTCGGTGTCATGTGGGCCCACCATGATTTATTTGTTTTATCCAGGCCGTCCATCTATTTTAATAGATCATTTTATGCTACGAGACTAAAAATGAGGTATATGCCAATCTCAAGTGGATCACATTATAGGAAACAGTGTTGATTGAACGTGGATCATTTAAAACTTTTTGGATGCCATATAAGTTTTGAATCAAGCTGATCCTTGTTTTTCTTCCCTTTGTCTAGGTCTGTATGACCTAATCAACAAATTGCATGTCAAATAAAAAGTACAGTGGGCCCGATGAGGATTTTAATGGTGGATATCCAATCACTATTGTTTTCCTGTGGTGTGGTCCACCTGAGATTTATATACATCTCATTTTTCAGATCAAGTACTAAAATGATCTATAAAAATGGATGAACTGTGTGGATGAAACACATACATCATACATCATACATCATGTGGGCCAAATAGAGCACCGAACATCAGCCACCCGGCTAGTGGCAGGGGGAGTAGCCAATCCGTTTCCACGAAGACGAGCCCTTACGCTCCTCGATCTCCGAGTTGTACGAACGGTTCTACGGAGATCAAAGTTTCATGGCCCCAAAATGATGTATTTATTATATGCACACCATTCATCCATTTTTGAGATCATTCCGGAGCATGAGCCAAAAATTGAATCATATCTAAAGCTCAACTAGACCACACCACAAATAGAAGCGGGATAATGATTTTAATGGTTAAAACATTTGTAGGGCCCACCATAACATTTATTTTCCATCTAATCTTTTCATAAGGTCACAAGGGCTTGGATGAAGAGTAAAAATAAATATCATACTGATCCAAAGCTTTTGTGACCCTAAAAGAGTTTCAATGGTAGACGTTGAATCCCTTACTACTTTTTGCAGTGTGGCCCACTTGATCTTTACATCTGTATTACTTTTTGGCTCAAGCCTTATGATGAGCTAGCCAAATGGATGGACAGGTTGGATATAATATATACCTCATTGAGGACCTACAGATCTTGCTGACGTTAATACATCAGCTAGATAGCTTGTGTGTGATACACCGGCCATTACGCTTCCACATTGTAACCCATGTGAGATTTATTGCTTTGTTTTCCCTCTCCCTCGTAAGGGAAGCGGATTGCGTAATGAATCCACCTCGATTAAATATATCATTTTATCCGCTCCGTCCGTCCATTTGACTGAATAATTTTAGTTCTTGATTGTAAAAACGAAGCATATCCAAAGCGCTGACCTCACCACAAGAAAAAGTGTGAATGTAACATCTACTGTTGAAACAATGTTGAGGGTCATAGAAGTTTTGGATCAAGATAATGTTTGTTTTTCCATTCACCGTGTCCATGTGATTTTATGAACAAGTTGGATAACATAACTATGCACCCTAGAGAGGTTTCAACGGTGGAAAATCATCATTCCGACTGTTTCCCGTGTTGTGGTTCACTTGAGCTTTGCATATTCTTTAATCTTTGGCTCTAACTCTAAAATGAGCTGAAAAAATGGATAAGTTGCATAAATAAACTTGTGCATTTACAGTGGGCTAGCAAAGTTTACGCAGTACCTTAAAAGTATACTAATTAACTCAAGAGATTTTTCCTAATGTATATCTCACCTTTTACCTTTCGGCTTTTGAAAACCATTCAAACTTTACTTTACCCAACTAAACCAATGCTATACAAATATGACGCTAGAACCAAAATACCCTTCCAACCCTATTGTCCAAAAAATTGACCCCGTATTGCTGCCCATCCAACTCAAAACGGATTGGCTACTCTCCCGCCATCATCCAATGGTTGGTGGTTGGTGCTCCGTGGCCCCACCATGATGTATGTGTTTCATCCATGTTGTTCATCTATTTTTCTAGATCATTTTATGGTATGAGACCCAAAACGGGGTATATCCCAATCTCATGTGGACCACATTACAAGAAACATGAAACATTGTTGAATGAATGTTGAGATGTGGAGCCACATCTGGGGTCGCTCGATCGATCGTGGCCCCGGCTCGACCAGTCGTGGACTGGCTCGACTCGAACTCCAGCGAGCATCAAGTTTTTAGGTTCGAGGTGCTCGACCGGTCGTAGGCCATGCTCGACTGGTCGTGGTGTCCGCTCGACCGGTTGTGGTTACGCAAATTCGTTTCTGAATTTGATGCGGACTGCGGATTTCTGTGTCTCTTTTCGCAAGGGTGTGAAAGGGAAGTTGCCAAAACTATAAATTGGGGTCCCTAGGGATATTCTAGGGTTAAGGTGAATATTGAGAAATATTTCTAAGGTGTGGGCAAGGGATTTTCTTAGTACTTTCAAGGGAGAGGTTAGTATATTGCCTTGTAATCTCTATTCGTTCTTCATAGTGAAAGTTTGCATTCGTGGTTTTTTACTCTAGTTTGAGGTTTTTTCACGTATATCTTATCTTGTGGTTTGTTTGCATTGCTTTGATCTATTTCTAGTTTATACTTCTTCTTGTTTATCGTTTGTGGGTGAGGCTTGAGATTGGATCTAGGCTCACTGCGTTGTTGGCGTGCTGCATAACAACTGGTATCAGAGCTATTGGTTTAGTTTTATTAGGAGCGATGACAGAAGAAGGGAAAACTAGAATTGAGAAGTTTGATGGTTCAAACTTTGCCTTCTGGAAGATGCAGATAGAGGATTATCTATATCAGAAGGACCTCTATATTCCTCTAGGAGGAAAAGAGAGGAAACCAGAAAAGATGACAGATGATGAATGGTTTTTACTGGATAGGAAGGTTTTAGAAACGATCCGACTCTCTTTGTCTAAGAGTGTCACCTTCAATATATCCAAGATGAAAACTACAAAAGAATTAATGGAAGCCCTAGCCACCATGTATGAAAAGCCCTCATCGTCCAATAAGGTTCATCTTATGAAACAGCTATTCAAAATGAAGATGTCAGATGGTGGGAGCATGACTGAACATCTAAACGAGTTCAATACAGTCACGAGCCAGTTGGAATCCGTTAACATTATTTTTGAGGATGAGGTCAAGGATTTATTGATCTTATCCAGTTTACCAGACAGTTGGGATGGTTTGGTGATTGCTGTGAGCAATTCTTCAGGGTCGACAAAGCTGAAATTTGATAATGTGGCCGGTCTAATCCTCAGTGAAGAATCTAGAAGAAATGCATCAGGAGTTTCAGGGGATTCAGGGAATGCTCTAAACGTTGAAGGAAGAGGAAGATCGTTGAACAAAGGAGGCAATAAACATGGGCATTCTAAGTCGAGGAAGAAGTCCAAGGGACCGAAAGATAAAAACTGGTATTAACATTGCGGCACATGAAACGTAATTGCAGGGCGCTCAAGAAACAAGAAGGAAGCTCTCAAGGCGGGAAGGATTCAGTGAATCTATCTGAAGAAAGTGACACAGAGGCGTTGATCTTGTCTCTTGATGCGAGGAATGAGTCTTGGGTTATAGACTCGGGTGCTTCGTTTCATGCCACTTCATGTAAAGTTCTACATGATTATGTGTCGGTGACTTTGGAAGAGTCTACCTGGGTGATGATGAGTCGTGCAGTATTGTTGGAAAGGGGGACGTTCATGTAAATCAGAAAGATGGAGCGATTTTGAAATTAAAGGATGTCAGACATGTACCAAGTTTGAAACATAACTTGATCTCAATGGGGCAGTTGGCCGATACCGGTTATGTGACAACATTTACTAGTGATTCTTGGAAGATCACAAAAGGTGCCCTGGTAATATCTCGAGGCAAGAAGGAAGGTACTTTATATGTGACTTCAGGATCGTATAGTTCACTCTCAGTCGCATCAACTGGAGTGAATGGGCAGTTATAACATCAGAGGTTGGGACACATGAGTGAGAAATAGATGAAAGTGCTATTGTCAAAAGGGAAGCTACCAGGGCTGAAGTCTATTGACTTGAAATTCTGCGAGGACTGCGTGTATGGTAAGCAGAAGAGGGTAAGTTTCAAGAAGACGGGATGCGCTCCAAAGACGCATCTGTTGGAGCTTGTACACACTGATGTGTGGGGACCGGCACAGGTATTATCTCTTAGTGGCTTACGTTATTTTGTTTCTTTTATTAATGATGCTAATAGAAAGCTGTGGGTCTATTTCTTAAAGCATAAATCTGATGTATTTGATGTATTTAAGAAGTTAAAAGTAATGGTAGAAAACGAGATAGGTAAAATAGTAAAATGTCTTATATCAGATAATGAGAGAGAATACTATGATAAGAGGTTTGAGGAGTATTGTGTAGCAAATGGAATCAAACATCAGAAAACGATTCCAGGGACACCGCAGCAGAATGGTGTGGCTGAGCGCATTAACAGGACCATCCTTGAGCGCGCCAGGAGCATGAGGTTACATGCAGGGTTGCCCAAGACCTTTTGGGCAGATGCTGTGAATACTGCCGCATATCTCATCAATAGAAGTCCCTTAGTACCATTGGATGGTGGGCTACCAGAAGAAACGTGGACTGGGAAAGAAGTGAACCTTGCACATCTCAGAGTGTTCGGTTGCACTTCATATGTTCACATTGATGCAGAGCATAGAAATAAGCTGGATGTGAAGTCCAGGAGGTGCACGTTTATAGGCTACGGGCAGCATGATTTTGGCTACAGGTTTTGGGATGCAGAAAACAGAAAAATCATCAGAAGCAAGGACGTAGTCTTCAATGAAAAAGTGATGCATAAGGACAGTGTGCAAGAAAATAAGGCCGAGGAGAAAGAATTCGTAGAGTTGGAAGAGTTACCGGACACGGGTGTTACAGCGCCACAGGATGATCATGCACAGGAGCATTATGAGGCAGAGCCGCATACACCGGTTGTGAGGAGGTCTACTCGGGAGAGGAGACCCACGGTCCGATACTCACCCTCCTTACATTATCTACTGCTGACAGATAATGGTGAGCCAGAGTGTTTTGAAGAGGCGTTATAGTCAAATACACGGGTTAAGTGGGAGCAAGCCATGGATGATGAGATGGACTCTCTTGAGTCTAATCGTACATGAGAGCTAGTCACTCTACCCAAGGGTAAGAAAGCTCTTCATAACAAGTGAGTTTACAGACTGAAGGAGGAGCACGATGGTTCGAAACGGTACAAGGCTAGATTGGTTGTGAAAGGGTTTCAACAAAAGGCAGGTATCGATTTCACTGAAATATTTTCACCGGTAGTGAAAATGTCTACGATTCGTATGGTCTTGAGTATAGTGGCTACAGAGGACTTATATCTAGAGCAGCTAGATGTTAAGACAACCTTTCTTCATGGGGACCTTGAAGAAGAGATATATATGCATCAGCCGACAGGATACGTGGCACCAGGAAAGGAGAACAAGGTGTGCAGACTGAAGAAGAGTCTATATGGCCTGAAGCAGGCCCCGAGGCAGTGGTACAAGAAGTTCGACAGTTTCATGTCGAGAAACGGTTTTAGGAGATGTCATGCAGACCACTGTTGCTATTTGAAGAAGTTTGATACGTCGTACATCATCCTTCTTCTGTATGTTGATGATATGCTTGTGGCCGGTTCAAGCATGAAGGACATCTCAGATCTCAAAAGACAACTGTCTAGAGAATTTGCCATGAAGGATTTAGGAGTTGCAAAACAAATCCTAGATATGAAGATAAAGCGTAACATGAAAAATAAGAAACTAGTGTTGTCACAGGCAGGGTATATAGCCAAGGTACTTGATCGATTCAATATGGGAGGTGCAAAGCCGGTTAACACTCCATTAGCCAACCACTTCAAGCTATCTAAGAAGCAAGGGGCAAAGGCGTAGAAGGAACATGACTACATGGCTAAAGTCTCATATGCGTCAACTATTGGGAGTCTCATGTATGCTATGGTGAGCATGAGGCCAGACATTTCTCAAGTAGTGAGAGTTGTTAGCAGGTTCATGAACCACCCCGAGAAGGAACATTCGAAAGTTGTGAAGTGGATCCTTAGATACCTGGTAGGTACTAAGGATGTAGAGTTGTATTATGGAGGATCAAAAATCAAGCTACAAGGCTACGTGAATTCAGATTTGGCAAGAGATATCGATAGTAGAAGAAGCACTACTGGTTATGTTTTTTCTCTGGATAGTCCTGCAATCAGTTGAGTCTCTTAGTTACAGAAAATAGTATCTATCAAGACAATAGAAGCGAATATGTTGCAACTACAAAAGCGTGCAAGGAGATGGTGTGGATGCAAGATTTCATAGAAGAGTTGGGTAAGAAGTAAGCAGATTGCAAGTTGTACAATCAGAGTGCAATACACTTGGCTAAGAATTCATCTTTCATTCAAGGACTAAGCATATTGCCATCAGATATCATTTCATATATTCGTTACTGGAAGATGGATTGATTGCTCTCGAGAAGATTCATACAAGTGAGAATCCTACGGATATGCTAACTAAGAGCCACATGGGGACACACGACCGGTCGTGGCCCTTGCTCGACTGGTTCGTGGACCGGCTCGACTCAAAGTCCAGTGAGCATAAGATTTTGGTTCCGAGGTGCTCGACCGGTTGTCATGGCCCATACTCGACCGGTCATGGGGTCCTCTCGACCGGTCGTGTAGTCCGCTTCAACCGGCCGTGTAGTCCACTCGACCGGTCGTGGTTACGCAGATTCGTTTTCGAATCTGATGCGGACTGCGGATTTCTGTGTCGCCTTTCGCAAGGGTGCGAAAGGGAAGTTGTCAAAACTATAAATTAGAGTCCGGTTATTCTAGGGTTAAGGTGAATATTGAAAAATATTTCTAAGGTGTGGGCAAGGGATTTTCTCTTTACTTCCAAGGGAGAGGTTAGTATATTGCTTTATAATCTTCGTTATTCTTCATAGAGAAAGTTTGCATCCGTGGTTTTTTACCCTAATTTGAGGTTTTTCCACATATATCTTGTCTTGTAGTTTATTTGGATTGCTTTGATCTGTTTCTAGTTTATATTTCTTCTTGTTTATCGTTTGTGGGTGAGACTTGAGATTGGATCTAGGCTCACTGCGTTGTTGGCGTGTTGCACAACATGTAATCGGGTCATTCAAATGGGGGCCATAAAAGTTTTGGATCAATTTGATCTTTGATCTTTGTTTTTTTACCTTCATATGGGTGTATATGACCTAATAAAGAGATTGGATTTCAAATAAACAGTACATTGGGCCTTAGGAGGATTTTAATTGTGGATATCCAATCACTATTATTTTCCTGTGGTGTGGTCAACCTAAGATTCATATACCTATTATCTTTGGGATAAAGCCCTAAAATGATCTTTAAAAACGTATGAACGGAATGGATTAAACATATACATCATGGTCCGCTGTGAAAATTCAACGACTAGAAGGGACGCGGATTAGCTACTAACAGGTTGAGTAGCCAGACTCACTACTGAAGTGACGTCATCAAGTTATGTGGGACTCACCATGATGTATGCGTTGTATTCACACCGTCCATCCATTTGGAGATATTATTTTAGGGCATTAAACAAAGAATAAGTCAGATCCAAAGCTTGAGTGGACCCCACCTCAGAAAACAGTGGAGAGATTGATGCCCACTATTAAAATTTTCTAAGAGCTACAAAAGTTTTTGATCAAGCTAATAATGCCGGGACCCACATAACTTGGTGATGTCACTTCAGTAGTGAGTGTCGTTACTTGAGACAAGATCGGGATGCTCTGGCATTCTTCTTAACTCAAACTTGACCGAGCACTTTGTATGCAATGAACTGGAAAAGACAAACCCAAGCGGATCAAAGGACATAGGCGTGGGGCCTCTACGGGTGTTCCGGCCTTAGTGATTGAATAAGACTAATGACTGCAATGGATGTCCTCCGACTTCGTGAAATTGACCAAGCTTCACATGAAATTGACCGAGCTTCACATGAAATTGACTAAGTTTCACATGAAATTCACCGAGCTTAACATGAAATTTACCAAGCCTCACATGAAATTAACCGAACTTCACATGAATTCACCAAGCCTAACATGAAATTGACAAAGCCTCACATGAAATTCATTGCTTCACATGAAATTGACCGAGCCTAACATGAAATTGACTGAGCTTCACATGAAATTCACCAAGCCACACAAGAAATTCACCGAGCCTCACGTGAAATTGATCGAGCCTAACATGAAATTAATCGAGCCTCATTTGAAATGGACCGACCCTCACATGAAATTGACCGAGTTTCACATAAAATTCACCGAGCCTCACATGAAATTGACAAAGCTTCACATGAAATTGATTGAGCCTAACATGAAATTGACCAAGCTTCAAATGAAATTAACCAAGCCTCACAAGAAATTAACCGAGCCTCACATGAAATTGACAAAGCTTCACATGAAATTGATTGAGCCTAACATGATATTAACCAAGTTTCACATGAAATTCACTGAGCCCCACATGAAATTTGACCAAGAACTCTAGCAAGATGTGGAAATCGGATTACTCAGTACACTCTTATCGTACTAAGTAAACTGAGTTGGGCCCACCTTGAATGTATGGAGTCTATCCATACCGTCCATCCGTTTTTCCATCTAATTCAAGGGGTCGAGCCCAAAATCGAAGCATATCCAAAGATCAAGTGGATTATACCACAATAAACAATGGGGATAATGATTTCCACCCTTGAAACCTTGATAGGCCCCACAATGATGTTTATTTGTCATCCGACTTGTTCATTTTTATTTATTTATTTATTTATTGTTAGCTTGTTACTACACCGACTGTCAGTTCACACTTCACTGTTAGCCACCCCCACTAGGGAATCGGATAATGATTTCCACCGTTGAAACCTTGTTAGGCCCCACAGTGATGTTTATTTGTCATTCAGCTAGTTCATAGGATCATGTAGATATGGATGAACGGAAAACACAAATATAAGCTTGATCCAAAACTTCTATAGCCCACAAGATTTTTTTTTTTGGTTTAGGGTTTAGGGTTGTGTAGAAAATCCTAGTTTTAATATCATGTTGTAAAAAAATGAATCATGAGAAATTAATGTATTAGGGAGAAAATGGCCTCCTCATCTCTTTTATTAGTAATAGAAGATACAAAGATATGGTGTCCCAAGGGAGCACCAAAATCAACATAAAACACTCTCTGTAGTTTTCCATTGTGTAAATCTTATTTTAATGGAAACTAAATAAGTTCATCTACATATCTTGCCTTAACTGCTATACAAGGAGTTGCTCCACATATTATTTGACGGAAATAGGTGGTGGATACGTTTCTCTTCTATTGAATCTTTTTTCATGATTCAGTAGTGTTTGTACCACTGATCATTGATGCATACTTGTATGATCGTATCATGACCGATCATCAATCCTAACCGTTGACTCTTAAAATGTTTGCTTTGCTTTGGATGGTGCAGCGGCTACTCTACACTCCATCTTTCAGCAGTGGAACATTTCTGCAACATCTGATTGGAATATAAGTGGGGAACTGTGTAGCGGGGTTGCCCGTACGGGAATCGGCAATGTGAACCTTGGGATCGAATGCCTATGCACTTTCAACAATGGATCCACCTGTCGCATAACGAGACTGTATGTGTTCTATCATGTGCACTATCCATTGATACACACCTAACACACGTATGAATATTTGATTTTGCTTCAAGGGGAATGATATTAATGGGCCCGCAACTTATCTGGTTTCAAGATATAAACTTGGGCTATCAATGGGCTGGGATCTGTTGGGTGGTTTCAAGCAAGGTGTTTCAAAATGATAACGGTGGCTGTAACGGCCACCATCATTACCGTTATGATATGGGCCACAATGGCCGTTACAGCCCCATATAAATCATTATGGTCGTTTTTTATTTTTTTAAAAAAAAAAATTGCTACTTGACCTGTTACGGTTCGTTACAGGGCCGTTAACGGGGCCATCATGGCCTGTTTTTCTGTAACGGCACACGTTACGGCCGTTTCAACCCCATAACGTGTAACGGTTATGACAGTTACCATTATGGCCATTATGTAACCAATTTTGAATACATTGGTTTCAAGGACCACTCATGACGTTTTGGGCTTTGGTCTTAAACAATGAGGGGTGAAACGTATTTCAATTGATAAAGGTTGTGATTCAATGAGGAGTGCTTATTTGAAGGGGTGAAACATATTTCAGCTATTTGGGTGGACAATACAGCTGTCCCAAATTTGGACCATATATTAGGTAGGGTACACTGAACATGCCATGGATTGAAAATAATATTGGTCTGTTGATTAGGAGGTTAAACTTGTACGAGAAAAAAAAATGGGCAGTTAAAAAGAACAAAGTGCGATGATTCAAATTCAATGTGTCTCAGTTGATGACCCAAATATTTGGTACATGGCATGTTTATAGTGTCCCCTGCCTTATCAATGGGCCTAAAACTCTGAAGCGTGTTCTGATGCATCACATGAGGGGCCCATCACTGGTCTCTTTTTTCCTGGCTTATATGAAGAGGAGATCAAGTCCCAAAGCTTGCATGCGCATGTTAAGATATGCCGTTATATAAATTCATTTATTTCTATTTGTTTTGCCCTTCAGGATAGTCTTTTATCAGAATGTTACAGGTCACATTCCAGAAACCATCGGGAATCTGACTCACCTCAACTACCTGTATGTGTTTCTCTGCTCTAATTTGTGTTTTCCACAGATACAAACTTTGATTCGCTAGCAGAGGATGATGGATGATACCCAGGAACTAGAATTGCAAAATGTTCATTGTTTTTATCTTACTATTAGATTGGTGGACGTTTATTGGATGGTTAAAAATGAAAACATCCATGGTATTATTTTAATAAGTGTCCATGAATATAAGGTCAGGATTGTTCAACCAATCTGATTTTTTGTCGGTTTAGTTGGAGTTGATATATGCCCTGTGTACCATTTCTAAGTGCTTGCATATCAAACATCATATGAAGCCAGATTATCAAAAAAAAAAAAACCCTTCCACAAAACAGCTGTTTCAGGACCAAAATAACCTTCCTCTTATGCATGGGGTATTTTGTTCACATTGAGAGTTATAATTAGGACTGGCCCGGGTTCAAGCCCATAGCTCAATGGTTAATAAGGTGTTTTTCAACAATGAGGTCGTGGGTTTGAGCCCATCTTAACCAGTGGCCCATTTGGTATTTGAGCCCAGCTATTAGTGGGCAGATGGGCTACAATTAATTTTGTGTGTGTATGCTTGGGTCTACTTTCAGGCCCCAAAAAATAAATATACTGTGCACAGGCTATATAAAATATCTAATATATGACCTTTGCTAAGCCCACGCAAGTGTACAAGACATCTTATCCATATGCTACCTGATGTTTGCCAATGTGGCACATGAGTGTGAGATCCAAGCCGTCTGTCCATCATAATCTGAGAAAAATCCTACTCATTATTTCTGAGAAAAATCTCTCTTCTTAATCCTCATCTTATTTACTAAAACTTTTCCAAAGAGAAGAAGTGTAGGCATGTACATATTACAAAACAGAAGGTGATCAGAAGCATCCATCAGGTGAGCTTACTGTATTTTTGCTGCAGGCCAAAAGTACAGTGAACTTACCGTTGGATCTGAGGTCTTTAAACATATGGTTCAAAAAGTTAAATTCCTCCATTTTGCAAAGATTGGATGGTCTGGTCCATGTGATTTTGGGATCATAGCCCATCTATGGTGGGTACCTGATGGAAAATTGGATCACTTTATCATGGCCCATCCTTCCTCCTTCGATGACTGCTGTTTCAATGCTTGCAGCTTATTACTGCACTAATTACAAAGTTTGGCATTTATTTGCAGGGAATTGGGTGGAAACTATTTAACAGGTTCCTTGCCTTCATCTATCGGCAACTTAAGGTCCATGCAGTACATGTAAGTTATTTAGGAGCTTCTGACATATAGGCAAGTAGCTTGACCATGATGTTGTTGTTGTTGTTGATGATGATGTAGTTATTGGCAGAGACGATGATGGTCATGATCATGATCGTGATGCAACTGTTGGCAATGATGATAATGATGATGTTGCAATGATAATGATTTAATGAACCACAATGGATTCCATAAGTTTAACAACCATAAAATATTTTGCAATGGAGATAATGAAGATGATTACCAACATCTGTGAGAGTCTTGTGTTCGTTGTCAATGTCATGAATCTTTCTATATCAGGGACTCGATATCATCAAACAAATATCGATGTCATCGAACAGATGTCGATGTCATCGATAGATGCTCGATCCCATCGAGAAAATATAGAAAAAACCTAATTGATTGCTGGACAGTTTTGGAGGTGCAACTCGATGGCATCGAAGGATGCTTCGATGTTATTGACAAGTCTTCAATGCATATCGATGCCATCGAAGGTACCATTGAAGACACACAAAAATGCATAAGTGTGTGATTTGTTTCCTATTCCGGTTGTGATAGTATATATATCAGGTATAATTGGGATTAGGGCTTTCTAAGTTGTTCTTAAGGATTCAAGGGCATACCTAGGGATTCAAAGGAGATTCGAGGGGTTGTTTGAATCAACATACTCGTTGCTTTGTGCCATTGTTTTTTCCATGTAAAAATTCGGATTGTTTTATGTTTGGGTTTGTTTATGTGATTGCGATTACTTTGCCTAATTCTGCTCTGTGTGCTTCCACGAGTCCCAACAAGTGGTATTAGAGCTAACGTTGGGAAGTAGATTGAATATAAAAGCAAGGTATATATCAATGACATCTAACATGAAGTTCGATATAGAGAAGTATTCCGATAAAAAACAATTTTGAATATGGAAAGTTAAGATGAATCGCATCCTAGTTCAACAAGGATTGGAAGATACACTCCTTGGAAAGGATCATAAACCATGAATGAAGAAGAATTGAATAAGTTAAATAAAAAGGCCAATATCTTAATCCAATTGTGTTTAACGGATGATTTTTATTTTTATTTTTATTTTAAAGGTGGACACGTGCCACTAGCATTTTATTAAGATAAACGAAATGTACAACCATTCGGGCAGGTCTCAGATGAGCAAAAAGATATCAGACCCCGCCTATCGTATACCCAAAGACAAAAAACAAGGTTGAAGAGAATGCGGGTTGAGCGAGGTGCCGACGGGGATCAGCAGTAGCACTCGGACAAAAAGTGGAGGATGATCAAAATAGCTCACAAAAAGGCAACAAATGGACGAGGGAGGAGGGTAGGAAGGACAGTCCAGGAGGGTGGGCTTACCCCAAACCCTTCCTGGTCTTATGATGCTTGATCTGACCCACCCTTGCTTTGTTTAGGACAATGGACCCTTTAACGTGCCTGGGAAGGGCTGAGGAGCTGAGATAAAGCTTGTTAGGGGCACCTCTGCTGGCGATGTTGGCGAGGCCATCTGCCACAGAATTTCCCTCCCGGAAGGTGTGGCTAAATCTGAGGTTGAGGGACCGAGTGAGCTGATAAATGGTTTCAAGGTGATACCATAGCTTCCAGCCGCAGGAAAGGGAGGGGCGTGAGGCGGCTTCGAAGAGAACGCAGGAGTCCATCTCAACTATGATGGAGGATCCCCATATCCATGCAAAACATGAGACCATCAACCATGGCTTGGGCTTCCGCTATCATATTGGAGACCTAACCGTAACGATTATGGAAGGCGAAGATCAGATTCCCTAAGCAATCACGGCAAACGCCTCCCCCACCTCCAACTCTTAGATTACCCGTCGCAAAGCCGTCGACATTCAGCTTCATCCAGCTCCTAGTTGGTCTTAACCATCTGACGACCAGAGCCATGTTAGCTAGAGGGGGAGAGTATGAGGCTGAGCCGGAACCCCAGAGAACTAGCCCTTTCCATACAAAGGTGTCAACGTCTGGGAGGAGAACACCAATCTCAATGAGCCAATCAGAAACTCTGCTGATGGTGAAAGCAACCTTAAACTTGTGATTCTCGAATCTTGCCCCATTCCTACCTAGCTAGATTTCACAAATTATGATGGAGGGGGTTGAGCCCCGGAGAAGCAGCCGCAAGGAGGATGTAGAAGTAGTTGATGTCCACTGCTGGACTCTGGCCTGGATGGATTGGTCCTGGATGATAGGCATTTGGAATAGGAGAGCGAAATGACTCTAGAACTGGGAGGCAATTTCGTCGTGACAAAGAAGATGGTCCAGATCTTCGACTTGGGGATCGAGGGAGGGAGCTGCAGAGTTGGCTGGGAGGGTGTGTTAACGGCTAGTGGAGGATAAGGGGCTGGGCAGTGTGCTCTGCCTGGTAAAGTGGGCTTGTGACTAGGTCGATTGACCTCCATGAAGAGGGCTGGAAGTTTGAGAGGCGCTGGAGATAGGAGGCTGAGGGGGGTTGTTGTTTAAAAGTGAGGGCAGAAGGATGGCAGGGGAACTGTTGAGTACCGCAGGAGGGTCCTAGCCCTGTTGGAGGGGCTGAGGAGGATTCGGCTCTGTAACATGGCAGGAATGATGTGGGAGAGCCTACCAGGAGACCGCAACAGACGGCTGAGCATCTGAATAAATCGGTTGAGGGCTAGCGCTGGGAGGCTATGGATGGATGACTCGAGGGAAGGGGGCAACGGGAGTGGCGATAGGATGGCCATAGCAGACACATCTGGATGCTAAGTTAATCCCGATGCATTGAATGGTAGCGTCCACTAGAACTGCCTTATGCATTACCTTCCAGAGAAAGACAACGACCTTGGGAGGAATAAACTTGTTCCAGGCCCAAAGCGTTCAGTGTTGCTTAGGCCTGGATGCCCGTAGAAAGCTCCAGCCAGACTTGGTGGAGAACTTGACATCCGAGAAAAGGTTCCAAATGAGTTTATCTGTCCCGTTGGACTTGAAAATACCATTGTCTTTGATAGCTAGGATGGCTCGAGGGGGCAGGATGTCTTCAGCTTGGGCCAGGTTTCAGGTGTTAGAAGGGTTTCAAAATTCAAAGACAAGAGCTTCTCTGACATGGGGTGGAGGCAAGGAGGTTGTTGTGCCAATGAGCAAGCCCTTACCTATCCAGTTCTAAAGCTAAAATTGAACATTCCCCTCACCAATCAACCATCTGGAGTTGAGGATGCAGAAATGCAGATTACTTCTGATGTCTTTCTATATGTTGAATCCATTAATTCTAGTTGGGTTGGTTGAGAGGAGAAATTTCTGCATGTATTTTTTCGTGAAAAGTCTAGCCCATTGTGATTTCCCCTCTAAAAGGTGTCAAGCCATTTTGCAGCAGAAGGCCTGCATGACATCACCCAATTGACGGATCCCTAGGCCTTCCTTGGTTGTCATGAGCATATCGCACTCCAGCTAACTCAATGACGCCTTTTGGTGCTCTTCGAGGATCCCCAGAAGAAAGACGCTAGCGTTTTTTCAATGTGTTGGCTAGCTTTTTTTGGAATGTTGGCTGCCAATAGAATGTGCATGGGGATGCTAGCGAAAACATGCTAGATGAGGACCAACTTGGCTACCTGATTTAGGAGTTTCGCCTTTCAGTCGGTGATCGTTTGTTCGATCTTGTGAATGAGGGGAAGCAAATGAAGATATCGACTCCTCCCTTTGAGCATAGGGACGCCAAGGTATATGATAGGGAGAGAGGATTGCTGAAAACCTAAGATGTTGGCAATTTGCTTGGCTCTAATAAAGGCAGCTCTCTTGGGGAGTGTGAAGCAGCTCTTGGACAAGTTGACTCTTTGTCTCGACGCATTCTCATAGGATTGGATAAATGTTAGCAGCGAATGGATCGAAGGAAGCTTGCCATTCAAAAAAATTATGGTGTCATCAACAAATAAGAGATGGGATATAATGGGGCAGCTCCTTGGGAGATTGTATGGAAGGCATTTCCTTGAATGGAAGAGGTCATTTAAACCTCCATTGAGGACCTCAGCTACAATGATGAAGATAGCCAGAGAGAGCGGATCTCCTTGGCGAAGGCCCCTATAAGACCGAACGAAGCCAAATGGATTTTCGTTGATGATGATGGAGAACCAACAGCCTTCCTAGCATTGTTTCGCCAGCTAAATCCAGTCTGGATGGAGGACAAATTTGAGGAGGACGGTGCAGATGAATGGCTATTCCATCCTATCATAGGCTTTTTCCATATCTAATTTGATAATGATGTTGCCGCCATGGGATTTTCGATCGATGTCGTTGCCCATTTCCAAAGCTATAAAAATGCTCTTAACAATGGATCGATTCTTGACGAAGGCAATTTGTTCTTCAGATATGATGGATGGGAGCATATTGGACAGTCTGGAGGCTAGAATTTTGGATAAGATCTTGTGAATGCAATTGCATAGGCTGATGGGCTGATAATTAGGAAAGCTCGCAGTGTTATTCTTCTTGGGTATGAGTAAGATGGACGAGCACCGAAATGCTCTCGTTTTAAGACCTCCCTTGAAAAAGTTTGTGGCTGCTTCTAGAATGTCTCCATGGACGATGTCCTAGCACGAGGTGAAGAAGATGCCCGAGAATTCGTCTAGGCTAAGCGCGCTGTCGGCAGGAATGGAGAAAACAACTTCCTTAACCTTGTCCAGATTGGGAGGGCACAATAGGTGGACATTTGTATGGTCTGAAATGAGGGTGAGGATGTAGTCTAAGAGGCTAGCTGGGGATTGGGTGGCCCTGGATGTGAAGAGGTCTGCATAAAATTTGACAGCCTCTTCGCCAATCTCATTGGCGGAGTGGATGGTGGGACCTAAGGGGGTTTGGAAGGATTTGATCGCAACTTTCCTTCGCTTGTCAAGGACGAAAGCGTGAAAAAACTTGGTGTTGCGATCCCCCTCCTTAAGCCAAGAGATTCTGGATTTCTGTTTCCAGAATATCTCTTCAAGGAGGAGAACTTTAATAAGGGACGCCTGGGCCAAGTTAAGGGTGACTCTGTCTTCTTTCGATTTGGAGTGGAGAAGCTTAGCTTCATTGAGATTACCCCATCTTCCTCAAGCTTAATGTTTTGAAGACATTCCCAAAGACCCGGGAGTTCCAGATTCTCAAGGCTGACTTCAGCCTTTTCATTTTCAGAAGCAGTTTGACCATAGGGGTGGCTTGCACTTCTTGCTGCCAAGATTTCTGAACTAATCTACGAAAATCATCATGATGTGTTCGCATGTTTTGAAATTTAAAAGGCCTGGGCCCATTACCTCTCAGTTCTCAAGGGAAAGAGGCATGGGGGAGTAATCAGAGAATGCCTAAGGGAGGTGTTCCAGTTTGCTTCTAGGGAATGCCTGCAATCTGCTTTGATGAGCATCCTATCAAGTCTTGCTCATCTTCGACTTCTACCGGCCCTGTTGTTGCACCATGTGAATGAAAATCCAGAAAAACCAGCATCCATGAGCCCCATGTCGTTGATCACATCCTTGAAATTCTTCCATGCTTCTAGTGTTCGCTGATTAGCTACCAATCCTCTCATCCGGACAGGTTGTGGTGTTAAAATCACCACAAACAAGCCACGGTCCACTGTGTGATCTGGTCGTGGATATGATTTCGTCCCAGAGTTGAGCTCTCTCTGTTCTACTGCAGGCTACATAAACCACTGAAATGAGGATGGATCGATCGCTGTCCTCTGCTGAGACTCGAAGCTTGACACACTGTTTGGAGGCTGCAATCGTTTGGAGCTGGAATGGGGGGAAGGAAAGAATCCAGATCTTCCCTCCAGTCATGTCCTCTACTATGGATTGTTGGTAACCTAATTTGGCTGCTACCTGAATCCTCTTAGTGGGTCAAACCATGGGTTCTTGTAATAGAAGACTCACTCCCCAAGTATAGGGTTGTGATGTAGTAATAAACTCGGTGAGACCGAGGTCGAATCCCAAGGGACTGATACTTGTACGTTATCTGAAACTAGGTAGAAATAGAATTAGCCTAAGATGAAATCTAAATCCAATATAAAGTGATGAATAATGGTGAGAGATTAATCTAAAACTTAAGAGAAATCAGAGATAAGAAACTAGGGATTCAGAGGATCCACTTGTAGAGATCAGGGAGATCTTATGCCTGCTTCAAAAATCATGAAAATTAAACTGAACTTCCTCTGATATAATTTTAAAGAGATGAAAGGTATATGAATTAGAATGGATTCCATCACCAAACCATGCCCAGGAGACAAAGTCAACAACAGAATTAAACTAATTACCAACCAATCAGATGATTATGAAGGTTAGGAAGGGTACCGACATCCAACCATGCCCAGGAGACGATGGCGAACAACAGGGCTTCCTGACGTCATAATCAAAATAAGGAAAAAGAAATACTCAAAGCCATTGCAAACCCATTGTAATTTCAGTCACAACAGGCCATTAAAAACTAAAAATATTTCCATAATAAAATTAAATCAAAAACCCCTTCAATCTAAACAAAAGGCACAAGCAACAAGTTCTCCCATCACGCTACAAGCTTCACCTCTTAGCCCTAGCTAAGATGTTTAGCCCAACATGATGGGACTAGATCTCATAAAAGACATAAAATCAAAACAAAGGAGAGAGGAAGAAAAAGAACTTTGTGAACTTCTCTACGTCCAGCTCTCTCTGCTCCACGTCTTGTCCATTTTCTTCTTCCTTCCCTTCTCTCTTATGCTTCCCCTTTATAGAAGCATTAGGGGCAATGCTGTGGCTCCTGGAGACGGTGCAGAAACTCCTAGAAAGCTTCTTACGCAAACTCGTTACGTAGGTCCCTGTTTACGTAATTCAGTTCGCAGCGGAACCGAACGCAAGAATCCGCCACACGTTGATGGTGGGCCCTGTATTGTCTGGAGTTGGAGAAATCCGTTCCTTCGACTGGATTTGTGGTGAAATTTCGGTGGAATGGACAGATTTCAGATCGAAATAGTGACCCACAGAGGTGAACTGCAGCTCTTTGTTCGCACCGTCCACCTTGCGTTTTAAACACATGGGCATTGTTCTTACTGTGTGGGTCCGATTTCCTCATCTAGGTCTAGATAAGAACTTCCGTTGGAGTCTAATGGATGGTCTAGATTGGACCATTGAGTTAAGATGGTGGCCCACAGGGATCAACCGGCGCCCCTGTTTCACGCCAGAAAAAACGGAAGTTTCCCTTTTTTTGAATGAGAGTCGGTGGGGCCCATGAACAATGTCCAACAGTAAATCCACTCCATTCATTCGACTCATGGCGAAAAACCAATTAGAAATGTATACTTCTTCTTGATTTTAGTGCGGCCCACCGTATCAAATATTTCCACCGTCTATCCTGCGTTTGATTGTTTTTTTACATGTGTGTGCATAATGAGAAGAGAAGGACATCTAAGTGAGGGTTACGCCCCACCTATTACGCGAATGGATGGTCCAGATTATCAAAATACCTGATGGGTGGGGCCCACAATCAAAGCCCGCTGGTGCCTTCGCACAGCAAGGAAATTTGAGTTGGTCAGCGTGCGCTGACCGACTTTGGGAAATCCGGTGCGTGGCCGGTGAAAGTGTAATATGTACACGCATGTATACATGTGGGGTCCACTGTGATCTTTTTGAGACATCTGCTCCGTCCATCCGTTTTGCCATCTCATTTTAACCGTGGGGACCAAATTTAAAGCATATCCTGATAGCAGGTAGGCCCCATATCACTGTTTTGGTGACTGATCTGTCCGTTTATTGGGATCCGAGGGTTGAAATTTGACGTGTACTGTTAATTTATGGTTCTCAGGCCACGTATGGAGTTTCGAACTGATCAGATGGTGGGAACCCTATGATCTTACATTCAGGACGTCTTTTAGGCCTGTTTAAGATGAGTGGCTGGCTGATCTCTAACGTGTAAATCCTCGACCGTGGTCCCATGGGGCCCCGTCCAATGCCTTGGTGATTCCTGAGCTTTAAATCCATGCATTTAGTACCCTTTTTCAGTCCAGGCTCATAAATATACTCTGCATCACAAATACGATTAAATCGGGTCATTAAACAGTATCATGCTTGTAAATCCAGGCAATAATTGGGGTCTAATATGCAATATTTGACCCTCAACACAACAAGACTGGTTACCTTGTGGTTGCGGATGAGTCTTTTCAGATGTCGCAGGGTTGGAGCGTTGCCAGCTCCACGCATGTTCCATGAGAGAATGCTAGGCATTAGATTCTCATCCTTCCGTGGCGGCCCTTTTCTCGAGTCTCGCTAAGCGAAAGCTTCACCTGGGCAATGCCTTCCTCTTCTTTTTTATGTTGTCCGAGAGGAGTTTTGCTGAAGTCGAGGGAGGTGCATTTTAAAGCTAGTTTGGATGTCCTCACATATCCACCCAGAGCTCCAGCTCTCCCTCTGCGTTGCAAGTGGGAATAAGAGAATCAAGAGGATCAGTGGGCGAGTCAGAAACATATTCCAAAAGCACGTTGTCTTCATCTGTTTCTCAAATCATGCTCTGATACCAACTGTGTAACGCCTTGAAAATCGGGGGTCGTACAGATGCCCAACTCCCGAGTTCCAATGCATCACTTATGCAACGTAGATAATGATGATTAAATATTGACCATATTAGTGCATTAAACATGAATGAAATTATACCAAATCAGTATATCATACTCCAGAGACAACTGGATTACGCAAGCGGAAGACTGTGATAAGTATATAGAACATATAAGTGATTGTAAGTCTCCTGAGTATGATCATGTTACCAGGTCAATTAATTACATGTAAAATTTCAAAATATACAAAATGTGTAATGTCATCTAGTCAGCATCCCAGTAATCCCCGTCGATTAGAACATGGCCTACATATACCCGCCTGATAACTGCATGTAAGAAAACTCCTCCTTGTCATTATTAAAATCAGGCTCTGCCTCGTAAGCATCGCCATCATCTGCAACTAAACCAGAGTCTGGTTGGTGTTTTAAAACACCGTCCCAGAGTGGGAGTGAGTGATCAACTCAGTGGAGCTATAAGGCAAAGGTTAACATGTTATCAACTCAGTCAAGCAGTAATGATAAAGCAGTACAACACTCATATCCTAAGTACTCTTGTTAATGCAAAAATGGTATGTTATAATGATGCATGCCCTCGCCTGCACTCCCTTAATGACATCATCTCACAATCGCGCATAATAAACTCCCTAAACGTGCGCTTCCTTGTCAAAGCACATGCAATGCAGTGCATGGTCGTGTTAGTTAAGTAATTTATTTAGGCTTATTCATTTAGCATATTTGGGAACCTAAGGTACCTCCCTTTTCATTGTTTATCCAAACGATGATCCATCTAGGGTCGTCAATCCTAGTTAATCACGTACGATAGGCAAGTTCTAGGTCGTTACAGAGTGGCTCGTCACCTCAGCACTGGCCTAGTTGATACTCAAGGTCACTACGGAAAGGCTCGTCACCTTAGCGTAGTCATATGGTATACTCGAGGTCACTACGGGAAAGGCTCGTCACCTTAGCGTAGGCCGACAGCTCGAATACAGTGTCTCATACCACCGTATTCGGCTCACGAGTTTGGGTTGCTCACTGGTCACTACGGGGAGGCTCGTCGCCCCAGCATAGGCCGACAGCTCGACAACAGTGTCTCATACCACTATGCCCAGCTCATGAGTCTTAGTGGATCGAGGTACCAAGTTTAAATGGGCTTTTCACTGGTAAGTTTGGTACCTTAGATTCAAGCAGTAGCGTTCATATATGGTGAACATATATTGGGCTAATCGGGTTACTTGACAAGCTCGACTGGTACGAGCGTACGTTGAGTTAATCGACATGAAGCATGTAAGCACTCTGCATGGCCTAACCACTGTCGACAATTAGCGTGTGACTCGGATTCCTCAAACATGTCTTATGTGGCGAAATGACCTTTGCTACTGCTCGAGAAACTTTTCCAATTGCCTAGACTATGCAGTAGTCCCAATCACACTTCAAATACAATAACATTCACATGTGTTAATCAAAAGCAGCATGTAGTAACCAAAAATCTCATAAAAACATTTTAACGAAGACATAGAGTACATATTAACATACATGGGCATTCATTCATAAAACACGTAGTAATAAGATAGGTTATATGAAGGAGAATGTAACTATAGATAAGGGGATCGAGAATCATATCTCAACACCCTAATCAATTACATTTCAACAAGCATTTTCTCATTTAGGCATTTTATCAAACCCTTGGGCTACACATTTCAATATACATGATACAACTTAGTTATAACCTATATTAGGGCAAATCCTTTTATAAGGAGTTGTCACACACACAACAATCATATATTTACGATGAATAATCATGGCAAACACAAATCATAATTCCATATTCATTCAAACATTTCAATAAACACATGGAATACGCTATATTCAACATAGTTCATATATATGTTTAATACGCGGAAAACATCGTATCTAAGCATATGTGATAGCAATCAAGTTAGACATAAATTATTGCTAACATTAAAAGCCTTGAAAACCATAACCTAATTGTTTATAGTCCACACCTTTCACCGGTAGACACGTATCGAACTCAGTTTGAACACTATGTCTTTGTTTACGGCACAGGGACACCCTATAACATGAAATAGGTTAGCCATTTCATCATCTACTCTATTTGAACCCCTAAAATAGATTAGGGTTAGGATTCCTTACCCAATAACAGGATCAAAATCGCTGGTATGGCGACATGGAAGCGGTGGTTAAGCACGTGGAATGGTGGGATCGAATCCTAGTGACAATCCCTAACTCTCTCTCTCTCTCTCTCTTCTCCTTACTTTCTTCTTCTCTTTTCTCTCTTCTCTCTCCTAGGGTTTAGAAATTCATATGGAATGGGAGAGAGAGGGTTTAAGTCTTTATATAGGCCCAGAACTGACCTCAATAGCCCCAGGGCCATTGTATACTTAGGTTATAGCTAAAAGTTGGTTGTTTCGGTCCAACGGAGCACATCTGGAGGACCCTTTTCTACGTACGGTCTAGAGTAAGTTCTCTTCCATTGGATCTATGTCAAGTTAAGTTTTTGGTCCGATCGGATTTACAGATTGACTACGAAGGATCAGTTTCAGTTCAACAGTCGCCGTTGCTCGATCAGGGCCACAAGTACACTGACATGTGTTAAAAAAATTTTCTGATCCGAGGATGTAGTTGGGTTAGAATTTGATGGTCTGAATCCTTAGATTTAGCCTGCAAGCGAACGGCTCAATTCACTTAAGTTTCAGTTCACTTCCTAAAGATATTCGCGTTTCTCACACACTTCCGCGGCGGCCCTTTTCCTGAGTCTTACTAAGCGAAAGCTTCACCTAAGCAATGCCTTCCTCTTCTTTTTTATGTTGGCCAAGAGGAGTTTTGCTGAAGTCGAGGGAGGTGCATATTGAAGCTAGTTTGGATGTCCTCTCATATCCACCCAGAGCTTCAGCTCTCCCTCTACGTTGCAAGTGGGAATAGGAGAATCAGGATGATCAATGGGCGAGTCTAAAACATATTCCGAAAGCACATTGTCTTCATCTGTTTCTGAAATTCTGATGGAGGTAATTGGGTCACATCTGCAAAGCCAGCTCCACCTCCCTTAGCTATCCAATCTGTTGTCTTTAGTTTGGAATATTTGTGCACAAACTTCTAGATACTGGTCTGTGCCATTCTCAAAGGATGGGCGGGAGGGGCCCGATGGGAGAGGCAACTTAGGGGCAGGCCCTGGCTGAGAGGGGTGAGTATCTAGGGTAGTGGGTGAGCTGCGAGGGTTGAGAGAGGGAACTGGTTGATTTGGGCTAAGGGTTAGCTTGGAATTGGACAGGAGATGGGCGTTGAATGGATTAGGCAGGGGCAAGGATAGGCTTGTTGGGTTGAAAGTGGAGGGGATTGGGACCATGGGTTCGAATGCAGGGGATTGGTTGATGGAGCGGGGGGTTCAAGGGCCACGCTGATTGGATGTGGGCAGACATCGAACATTTGGGGAGCATATGGGTTTGAGTGGGAGTTGAGCGATGGTAGGGGTTAGAAGGGACTGGGTGATCCTCGCTGGGTTGGGATAGGTGGTTGTATGGTCAGGGTGCTTAATGGATGGGCTTGTTGGGGTAATTGGGTGGGCAGGGGTCCTGGGCAAAGTAGGAGAGTTGCTCTGTGCTTCTTGGTTGGGTGAGGCAAATCATCGAACACCTAGCGAGCGATGACTGTCTTGGTATATTTGGCTGGCAGGTGAGCTGCCCCTGGCTACGGATGGGCCAAAGCTTTGGTCGCAGTGAAATTCCTCACTTTCTAGAAGAGTAGGGCGAAGAAAGGAGGAGGCTACCCTTGAGTTGGGATCTTCTATTGGCTGTAGGGGAGGCTTCTGATGGTTGGAGATGGGAAGAGACTCTTGGGCCAAGGTTGAAGGTTCAATGGAAGTGATGATTAGGAACGATAGGCCATCTACTTTGAGATCCAGGACATTTGCGAGTTCTGGCTCTGGGTTAGGGATGATTTTAACTCGAGCAAACATGAGGAATGAAGATGACAGAGAGAGTTGATCGATTTCCACCACCGCTCCAAAGAAGCTCGCTATCTGTTCGATGGAATGCCTGCACCACCCATGGAGGGGGATCCCCTAGATGCGGATCTAAGTTCCTTGGTTGGTCAAAATAGCCGACGGCCCCCAGTGTGAAATGGAGCTTAGGCCCATAGAGTGGTGGAGGAGGGTGTCTCTCTGAAATGTCATGGCTTCTTCCCTTGGATTGGAAGGTGAATAGGAAGGATTGGGCTGATACCCTAGCCACGTCCACCTTCAATGCGCCAAACGGGGACGTTCTGAGAATGTCAATTAGATGAATAACAGAGCAGGAGGGTGCTGAGGCCACCCATATTAGCGTAGCTATAAGGTGTCTTCTTCGGGCCTTGGAGATCCAAGTGGGAGTTAACAACGAGAAACCCCCTTGCTTCGAGGGCCCTCTCGAGGAGGGTTGAGTGGTAATGTTAGCCGCAGGGAAGAGATGGTAATAGGGTTGGGTTGGGTAGAAGGACGGGGGAGCACTCTTGGTAGGCCCAGAAGAGTAGAACTGGCGATTATGGGCATCTTGAATGAGAAGGGGGTGACCTCCTAACAGAGAACCTTGCAGTTTGACCATGGCGACATGAGCATCCTCTCTCCGCTGGAATCTGACAAATTTGAACCCTTTTTTTCTCGATGAGTTTTGAATTATTGGAATGAAGATATCAACGATTTCCCCGAATTTGGAGAATGGAGGCCTGAGATCGGTAGCTGAGCATCGGAATGGGATATTGGCCATGAAGAGAGTGGGGTTGCTTGGACAGATGCCAATGCTGGATCCTTGTCTAGGCTTCTTCTGCGTCCTCTACTTCCGCCATCTTGCCCTTGCACTGCTCGACTGCAAACCTTCTTATTGAGTAAAATATAGTCTAACGGATGAGGTCCTTTATAATATTATGAGAGAGAAAATTGAAGCGGATAAATGGATGAAATTAGAGAACATCTATGTGAAGAAGTCTCTTCAAAATCACTTGTATATGAAGTTACAATTGTTTAATCTGAAGATGAAAAAGAATGCTGGCATTGATGCCCATATCAGTAACTTCAATCAACTAGTTTTTAAATTATTGGATATGGATGAGACGATGAAAGATGAAGACTAAGTATGTATTCTACTAAATTCTCTTCCAGAATCGTATGAATCTTCAAAGACTCTTTGTGCACTGGTAGGACAACCATTAACGTTGACATTGTAATCTCAGCACTTCAGTTGAAGGCAATGAGAAAGAATAGTGATTTGGGTGCTTTTATAGATGCATTGGTTATAAGGGAGAGAAATTCTGAGTAGGACTGAGGATCTTCACGATCAAGATCCAAATCCAAAGGCAATGGCAAAGGAAAGATGAATTGCTTGAATTATGACATGATAGGGCACATGAAGAAGGATTGTCAGATATCCTAATTTGATAAAAGGGAAATTAGAGATTTCTTCCAAAGAAGCCAACAATGTGGAATCTAGTGAGAAGGCAAGTGATAGTGACGTGTTGACCGTAACAAAATTTGGGTACTTCGATGAAGAATAGATTTTGGATACAGGGCCTTCTTTTCATATGACATCTCATCGGAACTAGTTCACTAGTTATAGTGAGTACGATGGTGGTCAGGTGTTTATAGGCAATGACAATACCTGTAATATGGTTGTTATTAGATCGGTGCGATCAAAATGTTTGATGGCATGGAGCGTAGCTTCACTGAAGTTAGACACGTTCCTAAGTTAAGGAAGAGTTTTATATCTCTAGGTGCACTCGAGGTGCTTGAGTACAAATTCATCAGGTTCGATCATGTCCTTGAAGTTTTAAAGGGGGCACTCGTAATAATGAAGGTACATGGGAATGGTAATCGTTACAGGTTGATTAAGAGTACTTCATCGAGTAGAGCTACATCGTTTGTCGAAATTCCACATCTGCATTGTGTGCCATGTGCGCTTAAGCCACATGAGCGAGCATGGCATGATGGTACCTTTTGACCATTGTTTAATTTCAGTTTTTAAAAGCATTGATTTTAATATATGCTGGCATTGTATATATGTCAAATAGTTAGGTTATCTTTTAAGTCTGGAAAACTTATTTGAAAGGGGGTTATGGATTGTATGCCTTTGATGCATAGGGGCCAGTGCCCGTAGTTCCTGATAGAGGGTCGTCATGCTTTGTTACGTTCATTGACGACTATTCTAAAAAGGTGTGGGTTTAATTTATGAAAAATAAATTTGAAGTTTTCACCAACTTTAAATAGTGGAAAGCGATGATAGAAAAATAATCAGGGCAAAGGTAAAGGTGTAGAGGGTCTGATGCATGATGAGTAATGTTGTGTCAGACAAGGAAATGTACACTAAGGCCGTTAACACGGCTTGTTACTTTGAATCTGTCTCATTCTATGGCTATAGATTGTAAAATTTCAAAGGAAGTGTGAAGTGGTCTATAAGTTGACTACTTAAGGCTACGAGTATTTGGTTGCGATGCCTACTCTCACGTACCATTAGTTGAGAGGGATAAGTTAGGCCAAAGGGCTAAAAAGTATGTCTTTGTTGGCTATGATAATGGTGTGAAAGGGTACATATTATATAACCGGGTTACGTGAAAAATCATTCTCAGTTCTGACGTCAAATTCGAGAAAACATCCTTATTCTGTAAGGATGAACACAAGGAGGATGAAAAGTCAGTTGTGGACATCAGATGGACAAGACGAGACTTAGTATGATACTGAGACATAGATAGAGGTACAGAAGCAGGTGGAGAAACCACCTGTGAAAAGGAATCCACTAAGGTATCGTAACTTACCGAGAAGATATAGGGATTACTCGAATATTGTATTTGCTTTTATTACAAATGAGAGGGATCCATCTACTTTTCAGGAGGCTCTTGACGATGTAGATGCTGAAAAGTGGAAAGCAGCAATACATGACGAGATGAACTCCCCATTACAAGAATAAGACGTGGGAGCTAATGGAGCTTTCCTCCAGCCATAAATTGATCAGGTGCGAGTTGATCTTTAAGAAAAAACATGATAGGTATAAGGCATTGTTAGTAGCGAAGGGATGTACTCAGAGAGAAGGTGTTGACTTTATTTACATATTTGCGCCCATGGTAAAGCAAGTATATATCATATTCATATCGGCGTTGGTTGCCCATTACAATCTTGAGCTGGAACAGATGGATGTGAAGATTGCTTTCTTGCATAGGGAATTAAAAGAGCAGATTTATATGAAACAACCACAGTGTTTCAAAATACGAATAGAGAACAAGGTTTGCAGGTTGATGAGGTTATTGTACAACCTGAAACAATCGCTTTGGCAGTGGCACTAGAAATTTGATTCTTTCATTGTGAGTAAGGTTTACCAGGAGTGAGTATAATCATTGTGTCTATTACAAAACACTAATTGATGGAAAGTTCATTATCTTGGTAATATATGTTAATGACATACTTGTCACTAGTCATAACATATCTCATATTGAGTCTAACTATCCAAATTAGGTATGGGACTAGTTTAGATAGAAGTCCCTTGTGATGGACCCCATACACTACCAAAAAATCGAGTAAAGGCTATGGAAGTTGAAAGCTTTTAGCTACGGATTAAATCCGTAGCAAAATAGCTACGGATTTAATCCGTAGCTATAGCCTAGGTTCTCTGTAGCTAAAACATACCTTTCAACCTATAACCTATATGGTGCTGAGGGGGATCCATGAGGTCCACTGGAATATATGTATTTGATCTAAGCCGTCCAAAAATTCGGATATATAATGTTGTTGCATAAGCCCAAAAATTATGTGGATTGAATATCTAGGTGGACCACACCATAAGAAATAATATAAATTAAATGTGTATTGTTAATTTGTTGTGTGGTCAGCTTAAAGATTTGATCTAAATGAATTTTTTATCATCCTTAAAATAATAATTTAAATTTATTGGATGGAGTGGATATATGAAATACATCACAGTGGGCCCCACGTAACTAAAATTCTAAAACCGCTCAGGGCCGTCCGTCACGCGCCCGTCGAAAACCCCATCTCCCTCCAAAAACCCAACCCAGCGCCATTATCTCCCGCCCTCCAAACCAGAAACCCACTCTCCATCTCCGTCTCCATCTCTCTCTCTCTCTCTCTCTCTCTCTCTCTCTCTCGCACTCAGTCTCTCTCGTTCCCTTGCCCTCTCTTCATCTCCCGATCTCCCTCACCCTCTCTCACTGTCTCAAGGCCGCATTCCGCATCTCCCGAAACCCATTTCGCTGCATGAAGTAGAAGAAGAAGAAGCATCGTACGGTGAGTATATTTCTTTTTCCCTATTTATCTCTTTCTCAAATCTTTCAGAGGTTCAATCCGCATTCCCCTCTCTCTGTTTCTGAAATGTAAGGGCCGTTTGGCCGGTCGGATTGGAAGGGATTGGATGTTATTGGAAGGGATTGGAAGGATTTGCCCCTTCTGTTTCTGAAATCTAAGGGCCGTTTGGCATTTCTGATTGGAAGGGATTGGATGTTATTAGAAGGGATTGGAAGTTAAATTCTGGGATTGGTCGGGCGTGCCAAACAGAGTCGGTGATCAACAGCCAATGCCTGAGACGCGTTTGGCTCGAGGGATTGGAAGGGATGGTAAGGTTTAATCCCAGTATTGGCCGGGTGTGCCAAACAGACTGGATATATCAATCCAGGGATATAGCAATCCCATGTATCTGAAGACAATCCACTGTCAACACCATCAATACCTAGAAATCCAGGCCATCCACCATAATACCTTTCAATCCCTTTCAATCCACCCAGCCAAACGGGGGAACGGACTGGCTACTCCCCCTGACACCAGCCAATGGCTGGTGGTCGGTGCTCTGTGGGCCCCACCATGATGTATGTGTTTCATCCATGCCGTCCATCTATTTTTACAGATAATTGTAATAATTGCTCAGGAGGCATCGCCGGCTGCTGAGTCGGCAGCAACGGGGATTGTGCAGTCGGGAGAATTGTGTGCCGGTGTCAGGTATTGCCTTGTGAATTATAATTCTTTGTTTAGGTTTTGCTGGTTAGATTCTGCAGATTGTTATTTACGGTTTTAATTTATATGTTCGGTGATTGGAAGTTGGAATTTGTGAGGAGAAATGCGAAGGAGATTCGCTTGGACGGTGAATTGGGGGGAACATGCTGTTGTTACACAAGGGTGCAAGATCCTGGCCAGTCATCAGGTGGGATGAACATGCCTTGGATTATAAACCTGTGGCTGTGGTCCACTCATTAGGTTGCATGCTAGTTTCTGAGTAAAATGGATGGTGGAAAGAAAGGGCAATGAATGGTCCATAGTTAATGTACACGTATGGTCCGCCTGATGAGTAGACCAGTTTGGTTTTTTGCCCAGGGGATGTTCATGTTGGGCTCTGTCTGATGAATGGTCTGGACCTTTCAAACAGCCTTAGAGGAACGGATGGATGAGCAATTATTAGCAGTGTTGTCAAAATCCTAATATCTACGATTTATGATTTGAGTTGAATTTTAAGTAAGACGATTTGAATCTCACCTTGTATCCCATTTTATATAAATCCTACGATTCTCTGATTTGAATCCTATGATTTATGATTCAAATCCTGATTTACAATTCAAATTATGCTTGGTCTCTTCTATTTAAGCTTCCCTCGGCTTTCATATTATGTTTTTAAATTGGTGGGGGCTTTAAGAATCGTTTAGAAAAGGTAAATTATTTTATTGTGCTCTTTATGAGAGATTAAATGATATATATTTTCTTCAACATTAAATCATGGAGCTGTCTCTCTCTCTCTCTCTGTGTGTGTCTCTCTCTCTCTCTCACTCTTTTCAAGATCTCTTACTTCTTAACTAGTTGAAACACCAAATTAATGTATGACTTATCTGGAATGTTTTCATGGGTGCTTACGATCATGTGGACTTATCTGTATTGTGGAATAGTGGTTAGAAATCAAAATATCTTTTTCTGTTGGTCTACAAAATCAAATGCCACTTTTCCAACGTGATTCTAAATCATGAAATGTCACAAGAACATAAATTATAAAAGGATCCTTGTATGTTTTTTAAATGAAATTTCTTGAAAGATAAATAATAATAAAAAAGGAAGATAAGAATCCTTTATCGCTATCATAACATGGTATTACTTGGCGCATATTGATGGCAAAAGGATGATTGATAACTTTTTAATTTTTTTTGCTTATTTATATTTTTCATTTTTGCAGAAAATCATAAAAATCTTACAATTTACAATATGATTTTCGATTCGATATGATTCAACCCCTATTATGATTTGCAATACAATAATGATTTTGACAACATTGATTATTTGTTCCAAACTTCCAACGCAACATGGAATTAGCTCCCCCAATTTCCATTAGAAAGGCCTCCTTGAGATGCACCTCTTTTGGTGAACCCACAAGATTTCGAAAGTTCTCTACTTGCGTTTAGGCCATATCGACTAAAACCCTGCTAGCTAAGTTAGCCTTCAACAGACCATTCTTTCTAGGCCTTGGCAACCTCCGTGCCATACTTGAAAGAAGGGGCCAATCATCTGAGGCATCACCAAAATTTGCTTGAAAAATCGGAGAATCTCCACTATAGGGCCCTCACAAAGTCGTAGTGCATCAATACATGATCTACCTAGTGGAGATTATGAAGGCAAAGGATTCAAATCTTTGTCTTTCTTCTCTTTAGGTGATCTTGCTTGAACACCTTACTTCTCCCGACTAGCCATCGGAAAGCTTGACACACTCATATAAGATCATATCTTCTTTGTTGGAGCTTCGTCCCTATGCTAGAAAGGCCAGAACTATAGTAGAAAGAATTCACAAAGAAGAGCCCCAATCTTTCCGGCTTTTAAATCCACTTGTCCCTCTCACCAATCAATGCTTTCCATTAATAGTGGCTCTAAGAACCCCACAAATTCTTCAATTTTCCCTATGTTGAATCCCTTCAAATTAGTGGAGACCATGCAATTTGATTTCCTTGAGGAATAAACACTCGGATACTGTGACTCCTTTTTCATGTGCACCAAATACAGACTTGGGAAGACAAGGCTGAGTGGTCTAGCAATGCACCAGACATCCTCCCAAAACTGTGCCTGCATTGCATCCCAATTACTGTGAACAATCTCCTTTCTAAAAAGGTTTTTCACTTTAAGTACCACTTTCCAAACGCCCCAATGCTTGTACTGGGATGAAGCTTCAGTAAAACATCCACTGGCACTTTCAATATATTTACATTTATTAGCTTACTTCCAGAGACATTCTTCCTCCACCCTGAACTTCTGTAACCATTTTCCCAAGAGCTCTTTGTTAAAAAATCCAGCAGTTAGGTCTCTTGGGGAGCTCCTGTTTCAAGTTGTGTATAGTTCTCGGTTTTGTTTCTTGAGTTGTTTAGTTGCTCTGCTTAGTTTTGTTTTTCGAGTTGTTTGGCTGGTTCCTTGCTTTTGTTTTCTGTTTTGTTTGGCTTTTCTGTATTTGTTTTGTGCTTGTTCTTTTGGGTTACTTTAGAAAAGGGTGCATGCATTTGTTGGTGTAATGTTCTTTTTACCGGCTTGTTGCTTCATGTTATGTTGGGTTAGCTTGGAAAATTACATGATCAAGTTGTATATTTTAACAATTGTGGCCTGTTGGATGTCAGAAGTGATGTCTTGCATCATTTTGCATTGGATTGGATGCTTTGTATCCTAGAAATGAAGTGTCAAAGGGGTTGCGTGGGTGATGCCCGCTTCAATTGATGGTCTGCTATGTTCTTGGCATGAGGATCTGGGAGGAGTGATTGGGAGAAAGAAGTGGAGAATCCTTCTCCTGGCTGTTCTTTAGACTATGTAGGCAGAAATGAAAAATCATTTTTCAGAATCCGAGTGTCTCTTCAGCTGGGGTGTTTAACAGGGTTTTATTATTCTTTAGAGATTCGGTGCCTTTAGCTCTTAGGACCTTTTGGGTTTGGGTTTCCTCCGTCTTGGGACTGGTATTGTTGTATTTTATTTTATGCTTTTTTTTTCCTTTTTGCTATTTCCTGCTTGCTGGTTTGCAGCTATGCCTATTGCTTCATCTTTCAAAAAAGAAAAAAAAAAAAAAAAGGAAAAAAGAAATGAAGTGTCAAAGGTATGCAAACTTCACAAATTTTTCATTAAGCATTTTGTAAGAAAATCTTTTTGTTAACTAAGCAGTTGGTTGGAAGGAGGAAGAAAGGATATGGTCCAAAGAGGTACAAAACAGAAAATTTTTTCTCAAGGAGTAACAGGATATTGTGAGACTAGAAGACATGTTTTGGAGGTGAAATTCCTGTGCTATGCAGCTCAAGGAGGGGTGATGAGGACACTAGCTTCCTGTCACCATGTTGTAAATGCTATTGAGGGTGAATTTAATAAAGAAGATAAAGAATGGGGGATGCGCTAAAGGAGTGCTTTCTTAGTGAGTGCTTTGAGTTCTTAGGGGTGTGTCGGTGTGGAATTAATTGTTTGGTAGTTCAAGGCATAACAAACAAAGATATGTGAAGTATTGTTGATGGTGTTGATTGATGTGTTTTTCTTTACGAGTATAGATGAGAAGAGGATCTGGAAGTTCACAATTCTCAGCTAGATCATTCTTCCATGCTTTGAAATCTAGGGCCTGTTTGGGTTGTGGGAAAAGAAAAGAAAACTCGAGGGTTTTCCATTATTTGGACCTTTTTTGTTGTTTGGATAGCAAAGGAAATGGTGAGATTGGAAGCGATTGCTAGCCTTTCCATAGTCAAATTTTCATGCACAATATAGAACGTGAAAATTGTGAGAGGAATGTGAGATTTCCACTTTCTATCGAAACAAGATCCTCAAAAAATAGAATCCATGGGAATCCATGTTTAAATAATGCTCATAGAGTCTATGATTGGATAATCACTGTACTTTTCTCATCTTTTCCCAGTCCAAACAGGCTCCTAGTGATGAATTTTCCCATTCGTATAAGGGAATTGAGTGTGCCTAGGTTGGAGGCACTTGCCCGGAAAGAAACAACCAATAAAATTCTCACCCTAAATCTCCTGTAACGTGGCATCATTTACTTGAAACTTGCATCATGTTCCATAGGAAACTGTGGTGATTGAATGCCCACCATTAGGGCCTGTTTGGCTGGGCAGATTGGATGGATTTGGATGGTATTAGAGTAGATTGTACGAATTTCAAGGTAATGATAGTTGCGTCAATAGATTGGTGCAAGATCTATGGGATTGCTATATCCCGGGATTGCTATTTCTGGTCTGTTTGGGACGCCTGGCCAATCCCGGGATTAAACTTTCCAATCCCTTTTAATCCCTTGAACCAAACACGTCCCAAGCAATTTTAAAGGGATTAGGGTGGATTGGATGGGATTTAAAGGTAATGATGGTGATGTCAGTGGATTGTCTTAAGATCCTGAAAGGAATTCCAGAATTATTTTTTTATGGGTTTGTCAGATTGTGACATCAATTTGAATTTCTATGTTTTTTATTTTTTTTTAATTTTTTTATTTACAATGTCTTTTATGTTACTGGCATAGGCATTCATATATATATTGAGAAATATGATTGAAGTGTTGGACTAGCATGTGCATTTACACCATTTTTTTAAATGTTGGTGACTCATCCACCACATGTGTCATAAAACATGTTAATCCACTGCATTGCATTCATCAGGAATCAAGCTTGGGGGTAAACATTTTTGGCTTTTATTCAAAAACTCAGGCTGTTTTAACTCCTAGTCTGGCCACTTATAAAATTATACCTAAAAATTGTAAATATACATCATATGGTCCACTTCAGTCTCGGAATAATACAATTTTTGGGTAGTTTTTTTCATCATGATGAGCCAATACTATATGAATGGATTGGATGCACAGGAAACAGTGGTAATTCACCATTAAAACTTAATGTGGGTTGAAGAAATTTTGGATAGAGCTGATATTTGTGTGGTTTCTTCATCCTAGGTCTTTGTAAGCATTCCATTGCCCTTGTGTGGTGAAGTCTTTGACTGGTACGATCCATCATTTAGCTTGATATATTAGAATTGCATGCGAGACTTTTCATCTATGCAAGTGGTTTAATATTATACTTATTAATTGCATTATTAATTTTTTGTAAAAATACAATGATGGCAAACTCCTTAATACATTGTATTTGGTAGATAATATCTGTATGGGTCCAATCATCTGATAGCACTTTCTTCATTTTCAACTTTTAAGGAGGATGGTGCATTAGGTTAATTTCTAACTTTAATTTTTGGTAAGGTGCAGGTTGAAAATGGACCCATTGGTTAATCGAGATTTGGCTGTAATGAATAGGGAGTGGATGACACTAAGTTTCCCTGACCCACGTTTTCTTTCTAGAATCAGAAGTTTTTCAAAGTTTACACAAGAAAACCTTCCTGGTAGAGAATTTGTTCCTTGTCCATGCACCACTTGCAGATGTGCACATTTTCCGGTTTCTTATGATGATATGGAAATACATCTAATGAAAAATGGATTCGACCCAAGCTATAGGGTTTGGAACAAGCATGGGGAACATGTATCACCTAAGTGTACTGTACGTGAATCAAGTTCCCAACAATATCATAGTGTCTCGAACTTAAATGAGGTTCACAACGCGATCGTTCAAGAACTTGGTGGTAATAACCTAGATGAAGTTGTACAGGATGAGCCCAACGTGACCCCTATAGTTGAAGGCGTCTTCGGAGAAAATGAAACTAATGAGTTTGAAGCAAATCTACGAGACGTAATGACTGAGCTATACCCTGGGGCCCAAGATTTCACTGTGTTGACTTTCATTGTATAGCTTTTCAAATTAAAGGTGAATCATGGATGGAGTGAAAAAAGCTTTACAGAGCTCCTTCAACTACTAAAGAAGGTGTTACCTTCCGGTAACAAGGCCCCAACTAATACCTACCAAGCGAAGAAGATCATTACAAAGTTGGGTCTTGATTATGTGAAAATCCATGCTTGTCCAAATGACTGCATCTTATACTGGAGAGAGAACGAGATGAAAACCATTTGTCCAAATTGTAAAACTTCTAGGTACAAGACTGAAATGGGTTCTAAAAAAAAAGAATCTATAATACCTAGGAAGGTGTTAAGGTATTTTCCATTAACACCAAGGCTACAAAGAATGTTCAGTGTGCCATGGTTGGCGAAAGAAATGTCTTGGCACTCAACCAGAAAATTTCAACATGAAAAGATGGAGCATCCGACTGATTCTATTGCATGGAAGAATCTTGATGACAAGTATACAGATTTTTCAGCTGAGCCTCACAATGTTCGATTGGGTTTGGCTACAGATGGGTTTAACCCATTCGGCACTTTCAGTATGTTGCATAGTTCATGGCCCGTTATGTGTGTGACGTACAACCTTCCACCAAAGCTTTGCATGAAACCTCAGTTTACTATGTTGACTTTGCTCATTGAGGGACCGCGACAACCAGGAAAGGATATTGATGTTTATTTACAGCCATTGATTGATGAACTGCAAAAGTTATGGCGAGAAGGGGTCACGACGTTCGATGCATACCATGAAAATAAATTCAACATGCGTGCTGTTCTGCTTTGGACAATTCATGACTTTCCAGCATATGGTAACGTTTCTGGTTGTAGGACAAAGGGTAAGTATGGTTGTCCTGTATGTGGTCCTAACATAGATTCTTTGCGACTCCAATATGGAAAGAAACATGTTTATATGGGCCACAGACGATGGTTGCCAATGTCAGAACAGGCTAGGAAGGACACAAGTGCCGGCACGTTCAACAAGAAGGTGGAGATACGACGTCAACCGATCCGTCTGGATGGGATTGAGGTTGAAAGACAAACCGCGAACTTGAATATGCAGTGGGGGAAGACTAGGAAGAGTAATATAAGGGGTATTGATGGAGGCCGACAAGAGCTAGCGGATGATGTTGAATCACCATGGTTCTTCAAACGGTCTATATTATTTGATCTGGAGTATTGGAAAGATATTCCCGTGCGTCACAACCTTGATGTCATGCATATTGAGAAAAATATATGTGAAATCCTTGTTGCCTTGATGTTGAACACGCCTGGCAAAACCAAGGATGATGCTAATGCATGCAAGGACCTGAAACAATTGGGAATTAAGAAGCGTCTATGGCTGAAAAAGAACAATGGCAAAGTGATTTAGAAACAAGGTCCTTTCTGTCTAAGAAAAGAAGAGAAAAAACTTTTCATCCAGACTTTGCATGAGCTGCGTGTTCCGATCGGTTTTAGTGCGAATTGGAGGACCATCGTAAAGGAAGATTGCGTGGATTTAAAGGGAATGAAGTCTCATTCTTACCATGTGTTGATGCAACATTTGCTCCCAGTTCTCATCCAGCATGCATTCAGGGATAGGAAGGTCATTCGTCCTATAATTACAAGCTTTTGCACTTTCTTTAATGCTTTGTGCTTGACAACCGTAGACCTTCAAACACTCCTTACTCTCGAGAGGGGCATGGCTAGGACGTTATGTCAGCTTGAAACTATATGCCCGCCATCGATATTTGTCATTATGATGCATTTGTCGATCCATTTGGCTTACGAGGCTCGCATATGTGGTCCTGTATACTATCGATGGATGTATCCATTCGAAAGGTACGTTGTGAGCTTAATAAGAATAAATCGGCTTAACATCTACATTTGCATGTATATATAATGTATCATTAACTTTGTCAGGTTCATGAAGACATTCAAGGCCTATGTCCGTAACAAGACACGACCTGAGGGTTGTATTGCAGAGCAATACATCCAAGAGGAGACAATTATATTCTGCAATCAATATAAAGGAAAACAGAAAACAAGCCTACTGGAAAAGCTGGAAAAACGGTTTAACAGAGTCATTCCAGGACTACGTAAGTTGGAAGATATCGTTGATGATGACTCTAATGATGACGATGTTGGTCCAGTAGGTACGGGTCAAAGTGTTATCCTAGCGGGTATCGAATACGAACAAGCTCGTAGATGGGTACTGAAGAGTCATCCCAGCTACGACGAGTGGGAATGGTATGTATAATAAGCTCATATATATATGTATATATATATTTATCTTCTTTACTTTATGCGATTTCAATATAACAATGTTATCGAATATCGCGCAGGAAGCACAAAGATTTCTTGCAGCGATGCTATAAGAGGATCAACAGGGTGCCTAACGAGGACGAATTCATATCTTGGTTGAAGAGGCAACCAGAGTTCATTGAATCTGACGATAATGAATTTAAAGATGTTGTGAGAGGACCTCTAGCTTTTTCTATGCAATACAATAAATATTGTATTAATGGTTTCCTCTTTGTCACTAAGGACTATGAGGAGAATAAAACGAACCAAAACAGTGGGGTTAGGATAGAGGGTATGACAACCTTTCGATCAAGTGCTAAGGATATCAATACAGTGGATGAAAATCAACCTTACTACGGAGTCCTTCGTAGAATTATCCAATTGGAGTACCGAACAGGGTACAAGCCCGTCCTATTTAAGTGTGATTGGGTGAAAGTGACACATCATGGTGTTTCTTTTGATGCAGAAGCGAATTTGAGATTAGTAAATTTGGCTAGTCTTTACAGTTCAGACAAAGTCGGTGACGAGCCCTTCATTCTTGCAGAGCATGCCACGCAAGTTTTCTACTCCAGAGATCCAAAAAATCCTGACTGGCATGTGGTCTTGGAGGTTCCCCAAAAAATTTTTGTCGAAGAAGAGACATGCGTTCTATCGGAACGATTAAGGGCTGTAAGTAATGCCGATGCAGGACCTGATCTCACCTCATTAGCAATGGTTGATGAATTGATATTCAATGAATCTGAAGATGTCAGTGTTGTGGTCGAGAAAACAAAGAAAAGAAAACGATCGAAGAGAATCTACTGATTTGTTTGTATTTTCTAAGAATGTAACAGAATGATATTTATTGGAGGAAGTTTAAACAAGGTTTGGATAATATAGTGAATTTTTTGTACTTTATCTGTGATCTAAATTATTTCTTAACTATTAGCTTTTTTTTTTTTAAATCTTTTCTTATCTTTTCATATTAGGGAAGAAATAGGCACATGGATTCACAAGCAGAGGTATTGGGTGCGCAGGTGCTTGGGAGTACAGATTCAAGCAATACCAAAGGTAATAAGATACTTCTCCTTAATTATATATGTAAATTTCCTTTTCCTTATATATTGGCAGTAATCAATGATGTGTATATATAACTGTTATTCTTTTTATGTAATTGTGTCAGCTTCTTCTTCATCTAAAAAAGAGGCATTACTAGGGGGGTCTCTTTACTTATGCCACCTGATAGGAAAAAAGTCCTAAAGACGAATGAATTCGAGCAACCGAATGAGGACTGTTCCGATCACAGGGACTTTGCATCGCATGTCGGTGTCCTCACCCGTTCTCATATCCCGATCATATACCCGGACTTTCGCCAAGTGCCTCATGAACAAATTCATATGGTCACAGAAAGATTGTCACAGTTTTATGAGTTTGAGGGTCAAAGTTGGGCTGCAAGTCTTGATTACGTTACAAAACGCATCAATGAAGCGTGGAGGAATTACAAGAGAAGATTGACTGCAAAATATATTACAAACAAGGATCCTATTGCTGTAAGAGATGGTCCTGCCCCCCCAAGTATCCCTATGGAGGATTGGAAGGCCTTCGTGGATCAACGTACCACCGAGGAATTCAAGAGGGTAAGCGCAAGGAATAAAGTCAATCGGGCCAAGCTAAAAGGACCTGCGTGTCTTGGGAGGCACAGCATGGCTGTTACTCGCCATAAGATGGTATGTATTTAAAAATAGATATTATAGTTTAAAATTGAATTTAAATTTGAATTATCATTCATCTAAATCTATTAATGATGTGTATTTCAATGATATATAATGTGTCAAAGGCGATGGAGAAGAATCTTACCTCTGATGTCGAGATAGGTAGATGTGAAGTCTTCTTAAGAGCCCATACAAGAAAGGACAAAGTTGTCCAATATCCTGAACTTGCTGTAAGTGTATCCCTCGTACCACTAACTAGTACCCTTGTGAAAAGCCTAAGTATAACTTTGAATTATATTGCATTCATTTGTATTTTTCATAGGAAAAACTAGATGAGCTCTATAGTAGCAATCCTGCTTCTAGGATGACCGGCATGGATGATGCCCTTACAGAGGTAGTAATAAAATTTAAAAATTAGTAGAGTTTTATGGTAATTATGAATATCCTAATAACTTAATTTACAATGTTTTACAGTTGGTTGGGTCTGACAATAGAGGGCGAATGCGGGGTCTAGGTTGCTCAATAAGCAAGGTAGGACTGAAGAAGTCAGCCCCTGCTCGTTCAAAGGTAGAGAATGTGACAAAAGAAAAAGAGAGCGTAACTCAAGAGTTATCTCAGGTGAAGAAAAAATTGGATGGTATGACCTAAGATATAGTTGAGATGAAGAAAACATTGGTTGATATGCAGAAAGATAAACAGTATACTCAAAATCTCTCATCACCAATAGTCGTTAAATCTACTCAGGCGTTGTCGGTATGCAAGTATAAATTTTTTACTATAATGAGCTTATAATTATATTATAAACGCTAACAATACCAATGCCATTTTATGTGTAAATGTAGCCGGATATTATATATATCGGTAAGAGATGCGACTTGCTTGGTTTTGGAAAACGTGGTGTAGTTGCTCGTGGTGAAGTACACAAAGTTAATCCAAATGCAACTGTCCATTGCGAGCCGTTGGACGACGGAGCTCTTGTTGTTGCCCCGACTGAGGTTATACAACCTCACGCTCCTTTGTGGAAAGAAGATGGGTTCGCATCTACACTTGGAGAGGCCGGTCCAGGATCATTTGTGCAATGGGGGAAAGAGGCTTTGAGAATTCAATAATTTGAACAAATTTGGTACTGTATAATTGAACATGTGTTGTGTGCATTTTGAACTCAATTTAAACTTGTTGTGTGCATTTTGAACTAATTTTGAACTTGTTGTGTGCATTTTGAACTAATTTGGCACTTATTTTTTTATTTCTTTTAATATTGAATGAATTTTGTACTCTATATTTGAACGTATTTATAGTCTTAGGCTCCATTTGGTCATCACATTAGTATTTATAAAAATATTTTTTTTTGAAAACCAAATGGAGCCTAAGCTCTTTTTTAACTCCGCCAATGCAACTCCTTGCATTGCTGGTCCCAAGCCCGGGTAAAGGAGGAGGGAGAAGGGCTTTAGAATGAATCGTCAACTATGGAGGAGATCTTGAAAATGCAGTGAGTATCTCTGGTTTTATAGTTTTACTTGTACATTCCTATATTGATTACTCAAGCATGACGGTTATGCGCATTCTTTCAGGTGGATGTTGCATGTGGGAGGGTTGGAGCTGCATATTTCAGATTCAAGCATCTGGTACGTCTCTTGTCAAGAATGCACATGTGTAGTTCATTAAACAGTACATTATGTGATATCATGTGCATGATATCTATGTTGTAATTTCTCTCATGTATTTTGCTTAAAATCCATGTTTATGTATGATTCTCATGCATTGACATGGATTTGAGCTAAAAAAGATCGAAATAGAAAATTTGAGAAAACAGGGGAGATTTTCTTTTATAAAGTAAGTATTTGGGA
>NW_026682774.1:0-111801 GCF_029962835.1 Magnolia sinica
TAGTGGGACAATGACATGCCCAGTTGAAACCTTCCTAAGGCATACCATGATTTTTGTTCACAATCCAACCTGTTCATAAGGTCACACAAACCTGGATGAATGGAGAAAAAAAATATCATCTTGATCCAAAACTTTTACGCCACTAAGAAGTTTTCAATGCTTGGCTTTCAATTTCCATTGCTTTCTATTGTTGAGCTTTGGATCTGCTTCGTTTTTGGGCTCGTAGCCCAGGAACTTAGATGCTAGCAAAATTAAAGAGGATGGTAGAGTCGTACACAACTCTTTTCAATTGGTTACAGCTGGTTTTGCCGGTTTTTCCGGTTTAGCAACTTGATTACAATGGGCATTTACACCATATATTTTTAAATATGTTATCCGACGGCTGACGAGGAGACATAACTCGACCTCACAATAGCCTTGCATACGCTCGACTAGGGGTGCACACGGGTCGGTTTGGTCCGGTTCTACGGTGAAACTAGAACCGAACCGTTCCTGACGGTTCTACAGTTTTTGGAACCGGAACCAGACCGTTAGCACCCTAGAACCGAACTGGAACCGGACCGTGAAAAACGGTTTGGTTCTGGATCAGTTCCATGGTTCTGGGCTAGCTTTTATCTAGGGTTTTGAAAAGGGGGCATTCAGAAGAATCAGAGATCGGAAAGAACAAGATCAGCTGATTTTTCATTTATTTTTTGGAAATTCAATAAGATAAAATCTCAGGGCATGTGCGAGCTCTTACGTTGTTGCGGCGTCTTCTATTCACAAAAAACCCCCCTATAAAGATGAATTGGGAGAAGCTCATGAAAATGGCTGGTGCCATTCGCACTGGTGGAAAGGGGAGCATGCGAAGAAAGAAGAAGGATGTTCAAAAGACCACAACAACAAATGACAAAAGGCTTCAAAGCACCCTGAAGTGAATATGGGTGAATGCAATCCCAGCCATTGAGGAAGTCAATATCTTCAAGGATGATGTTGTTATTCAATTTCAGAACCCAAAAGTGCAAGCCTCAATCGCTACCAATACATGGGTGGTTAGCGGATCTCCTCAGACGAAAAAGCTTCAGGATCTACTACCTGGGATAATCAATCAATTAGGGCCTGACAACTTGGATAATCTGAGGAAGCTTGCCGAGCAGTTCCAGAAGCAGGCACGAGGTGTCGTCCCCACAGAGGCAGATGATGATGATGATGTGCCAGAGCTTGTACCTGAAGAGACATTTGAAGCAGCCACAGATGATGGCAAAGCTTCTAAAGAGTTTTCAAGGGAGTTTTTGTTTTTCATTTTTACCTACCTTGTTAAGTTTTTATTACTGCTACTCGAAATACTGAAGAAAAAAGGCAGGTATTTTGGTGTTGTTAGAAACCATGGTAGAGTTTCTACGGTTCGGTTCAACGGTTCGCATCTACGATTCGGTTCAACGGTTTGGATTGGTTCTACAGGGCCCTAAACCGGAATCGATCCGTAATCAACAGTTTTGAGAATTTTAGAACCGGAACCGGACCGTTAGCATCCTAGAAACGGACCAAACTGGACCGATCTAACGGTTTCAGTCCCGTTACATGGATCCAATGGTTCGATGTGCACCCCTACGCTCGACCGTATAGTACCATTTCCCTAGCATTAACATAAGGTCGAGACGTGTCTTATAATCCACCGTTCCAGCTTTAGAAAAGGCAAAATGGATAATTCCATCATTAGGTTCCGTGAGCTCCACCAAGATGCGTATGTTGTATCTGTACCATTTATTCATTTGGAATAATCATTTTACAAAACCTGCCCAAAACCTTAAGTAGATCCACAGCTTAAATGAACCACACCATAGAAAGTAGTGGGGACGCTGATGCCCATCATGATGTTTTTTTTTTTTTTTTTCCATCCAACATGTTAATAATGTGACACATATCTATACAAAGGGGTATAACAAATATTTTCTGGGCCCCAAAAAAATCTCAATGATAAGCATTCAATCCCCACTGCTTTCTATGTTGTGGTCCACTTTAGATTTGAATGTATCTAATTTTATGGCTAATGTCTAAAATTATCTTGCCAAATGAATGGTCGGTGTGGATTTAACATTTACATCATGGTATGGCCCACAAAACTTGGTAACGGTGACACACTACCAAGGTCGGTGATTGTGTCAAGTGGACCATACTATCGAAAACAATGGTGATTGAATGCTTTACTATTAAAAACTTCCTGGGCCCAAAATAATGTTTACATAATGTTTTTTTTTTTTGGTTTTTCATCCAACCCGTTGATAAGGTCATATAAACTTGGATGAAGCGAGAAAAACAAATATCGGCTTGATTAAAACTTATGTGAGCCATTAATTATCAATCACTATAGTTTCCTATGATATGGTCTACCTGAGAATTGGATCTATTTTAGTTTCCGATTCATACCCTAAAATGATATATAAAAATAAACGGGCAGTGTGGATATATAATAAATACACTAGGGGAATGTTCCAGGGGTGGTTGTTCAATCCCCAATGTTTTCTCTTGCACGGCCCATTTGAGTCTTAAATCTATCTCTTGTTTTTTTTTTTTTCGTAGTATGTCCTAAAATGATCTCGTAAAATAGATGAATGGAATGAATTTATCATAAACATCACGTTGAACCTCACCTGGGCTCCCAATGCAAAAATAATAATAATAAATTAATAAAATAAATAAAAAAATCCTGCATAGTACCATTTCCCTCTCTCTCTCTCTCTCTCTCTCTATATATATATATATATATATATAGAAAAGGATCTATGAGGTCAAGCTTGTGGGCCCCACCATGATGTATGTCGAACATCAACACTGTGCACTTGATGGGTCCCCTTTAAACTATGGGATATCCCAAAAATCAGTCGTATATGGTACTCAGGTGGGCCATACCATCTAAAACCATGTGAAGACATGCCTAAAACATATAAAGGCACTTGGTGGTGCCCACCTGAAATTTGGATGCGTCTGAAACTTGGTCTAGCCCCTCATTTAAGTGGGACACACATAATGGATGGGCTGAATTTGTGAACCACATCTCAGTGGGCCTAACATATGATTATGAATGTTTTAATGGAGGGAAACCCCTCTCAACTTTTGTGTGTGGTGTGGCCCACACAAGTAACGAATTGACTTGATTTTTAAGCCCTAGGCGCACCGTGGAATGGTGCATCTGATTGATGGGGTAGATGTTCGATACGCATCATGATGGGCCCACACAACTCGACGAAGAAAATACCAAAAAACATAGGCCTTACCTGTAACGCTCAATCTAAGGCTGTACAACGTGGTGGTAGCGAATGAGGGAGAGAGAGGTGGAGGCGATCGCGGCTGGGGGTACCGATTGAGGGAGAGAAGGAGAGAGAGAAAGAGGTGGAGGCAAACGTGTCTGGTGGTAGGGATTGAGGGAGAGAGAGGGCTGCACGCGGACGTGGTTGGTGGTAGGGATTGAGGGAGAGAGAGGGCTGCATGGGGAATGCCTGCTGGTAGGGATTGAGGGAGAGAAAGAGATGGTTACATGGCTAGGGATTCAAAGGGGTAAAAAATCCCTATTCAGATGGCCGTGTACATGTTCAGCCTCAACATAACCGGAACGACCGATCTCTTTCCTTCAAATCCCGTCTAGAACATCTCCGTTGATTTCAAATTTGCTGCATCCGAAGTTCTGTCGTGGTGTAGGATCGGGGACCCAACTCTGTTATATAGTAGTTGAGGTGAAGAGAGTTTGAAATCCACCACAACTCTCTTCACCCAGCTCCACACTTTCACAATCCCAATACTACTCAAACTGTTATCTGCATAAAACAGGCATAGCATTCCAGCCCTAATACGCACACCTGCGCCGATAGATTGCACAACGGATCACATTGAAATAGGGCCTACTAGTTTACCAAATCACATAGTCCAATTGACAAGACAATCCAGACCGTTGATCAATAAGGCCCACCTTATAGTGTTCTAACAATCACGACTTCCAATATTGTAATGAGTGGATTAGATCATGATTTTCCACCCACCAAGGAAGTGAAAATACACAAGTCACCCCACTTACAACTTCAACCTCATATCAAACATGATCTTAGTGATTTCTCTTTAAAAGTAGTAAAAGTGACTGAAATTAGGGTATGATTTTTCAATTTAACGGTGACTTCCAAACCTATTTCACCTGTTATAAGATCACTACAACAATCCATGGTTTTTGAATTTGACTTGTATGTCTAGCCAAGTCAGGTAAACTCAAAGACTCTCAACTCTCAACGATTCTGCCCCAAGTCTTCCCGAGTTGTATTGAGTCAACCGAGTTTTCAGGCTCACTAGATGAGCCTTGTTGAGTGGGAAGGATGTTCGCAGTCCCCCTCTCTCTAATCTAACCCTACCTCACTCGCCCAGGCCAGCTAGCACAACAAGAGAATGAAGGAGCTAATCTATTTGTTTGTGCACGCGAGGACAGCTCGGCTAGGGGATGCCAGAGGAGCAACGATATTCACTGACTCGACGAATTCTTCTAACAAAGTCAAGCTGTATGTTCGAGTTTTCGAAAGAATCGGCTCCAAAGTTCACCGAGTCCAGTTGAATCAGCTGGAGATATAACCAAGTCGATTTGACTCATTTGAGTTTTGAGTCGGGTTGAATCGGCCGAGTTTTGAGTTGACTCACCGAGTTTTAGAATAATGATGAGATGAGTAAGAAAGAATGCGAGGGTGGACGAACCTGGGTCTCTGACAGTGGCGTTGACGGCGTACCCTTTCTCTAACAAGCTTTTAACGAGCATGGACCCCACATATCCAGTGGCTCCAGTTACGCATGCCATCTTCCTTTCCATCCTAGCCGTTGCCATTTCTATCCTTCCTCTAACGAAGATGAGAGCCGTCACCATACACCGACGCTCCTGGTCTGCCCTTGGATTAAGTATACATCGTTATTGAAGATTATTATGCTAGTTCACCACCATTTAAAATTGATGGTGAATTTTCAGTCGTAGGTAGAAATTTTTTATTATTTATTTATTTATTTACTTATTTTTACAAAAATCCACACCGTCCAAATCGCTCTAGCTGTGGATGAAGAGTAGAAAAAAAGTACGGCTAGAAGAATATACTAACATTTGCTTTGTCCTTGGAATTCTGGACCACTAACTAGCCATCCATCCATCCATTTATAGATGGTTGGTTTGCATGATCAATGTTGATTTTAAAGTTGTGATCCTTTTACAAAATGGCCCACAATTTGGATGGTCTGGATAACAGTAGATGAGAGTTGGATGTGCGGAAGAGGCGTCACCAGTTTTTTCAAAATGGTGGGGTACCATTATAGCTGTCTTCCACCATTTTTAATTAGTGGTTTGCAGCGCGCACGTGTACCCTTTCCACGTACACCGCAACTTTACCATAGGACCGAATTAGATGCGATCCCGGCCTCAGTACACGGTGCGGCCCTGACCGTGGGGCCCACCTTGATGTATGTATTGTTTATCCATGCCGTCTATTCGTTTTTCCAATCATTCAAAGACAGAACCCAAAGCGGGAGCAGATCCAAATCTCAGGTGGACCATGCAATTGAAAAAGGTGGTGATTGAACGTTCACCCATTAAAAATTTCCTCGTAGCCATCGTAATGCCCACCGTACTGTTTATTTGCCATCCTACCTGGTGAAATCTGAGAAGGTCAGAAAGACGGATGAAAGATATATATATATATATATATATATATAGGTACTATACGCTGACCGCATAATACCTTCCCAGAAGGTCGAGTGCACCACTATGCTAGTGGTCTGATAGTGAAAGCTTAAAAAGCACGGTGAGATTTTACAGGACTAGTGAAGAAACAAAATTGAAGAAACCGGTTATTAAAATCCTAACTCCCTGTATTTCTTGGGAAAGCTTTAGCACGAAGGTAATGCTCTAAAAATCTAGGTAGGCCCTATTGTGGGATATTTTAAGAAATTCACCCCTTTCATCCGTTTTTCCATATCATGTAAGGGGTTAGCCTAAAATTCAACCAAATCCAAGTCCCAAGTTGATCATATCACAGAAAACATTGAGAATAATGATTTCAACCATTAAAATCTTGTTAGGCCTCACAGTGATGTTTATTTGTGATCCAATCTGTTCATAAGATCATACGGACATGGATGAAGAGAGAAAACAAATATAAGCTTGATCCAAAACTTCCATGGCCCCAGAGAATTTTTCAACCGTAGACATTCAATTCAATTGTTTCATGTGGTGTGGTCCATTTGAACATTCTATATGATTAATTTTTGGGCTCAGGCCCTAACATTATATGGAAAAATGGATGGATAGAGCGGATCAGATATATAAATCATGGTGGACCTCGTAAAGTTTACTCAGTACACTATGCATAGCGAGTTACTCGCCCCACAATTTGCTTCCTGGCAAACACGGCCGTTCTGGAAACGGATTTGCTACTCTCCTTCCACCAACTAATGGCGGGTGGTAGGTGCTCTGTGGGCTCCACAATGATGCATGTATTTCATCCATGCCGTCCATCTATTTTTTAGATCATTTTTGGTTATGAGGCCAAAACTAAGATATATCCCAATCTCAAGTGGACCACATTACAGGAAACAATGTTGAATGAACGTCGACCATTAAAAATGTTTTGGGAGCCAAAAAAGTTTTAGATCAAGATGATATTTGTTTTTTCACTTCATCTATGTCTGTATGACCTAATGAACAAATTGGATGTCAAATAAACACTACAGTGGGTCTTAGGAGGATTTTAATGGTGGATATCCAATCACTATTGTTTTCCTGTAGTGTGGTCCACCCGAGATTTATATCCCTTTCATTTTTGAGATAAAGCCATAAAATGATATGTAAAAATGGATGAATGACATAGATGAAACACATACATCATGGTGAGGCCCATAGAGCACCAACCACCACCAATGGGCTAGTGGCACCGTTTCCGCCCGTACCGCACTAATGCAAAAGAAAGGGAAGCTGATTGCGTACTGTCTCGTACCCTAAGCGTAGTGAACAAACATTGCGGGGCCCACCTTCATTCATGCATTTTATCCAACCCATTCATACATTTTACCAGATAATTTTAGGGCTTTAGCTTAAAAACAAAGTCTATAAAAAGATCAAGTGAACCACACCAACCTAAACAGTGTGAATTGAACTTTTACCGTTGAAAAGTTCTTGCGGGCCACGGAAGGTTTAGATCAATCTTATATCTGTTTCTTTCCCTTCATCCATTTTTTTTTTTTTTTTGATCTTATGAACAGGTTTGATTAAAAATAAACATCAGTGCATGCCTTAGAAAGGTTTCAACTGTGGAAATCAATACTTCAACTGTTTTATGTGGTATGGTCCATTTGAGGAGTGGATATACTTGAATTTTGGTCTCAACGCCTAAAATGATCTTTAAAAATGGATGGACGGAGTGGATAAATCACATGTATTCATAGTAGATCCAACAAAGTTTACTCAGTATGGTAAGAGCTGACTTGAGTAACTCAGTACACAATCCGATTTCAGAAGAAAGAGAACGCGGATTGCGTCCTTCCTCGCCCAGACGGTAATCCGTCCGGGCAGGGCTCGGTGGGGCACAATGTGATATGTATTTTATCCACATCGTTTGTTACTTTTCTCGGAACATTTTAAGGTATGATACTAAAAATGAAGCAGGTCCATAGCTCCAGTGGACCACACCAAAGGAAGCTGCAGTGCTAATGACACCCACCGCTAAAACCTTTCTAAGGGCCGCCGTGAATTTTTTTTTTTTACCATCCAACCTATTCAAAAGGTCATGTAAACGTGGATGAAGTGAAAACACAAATATCAGATTGATTAAAAACTTCTCCATCTCTCAAGAAGTTTTTAATGGTGGACGTTCAATCCCCAACTTGTGATCCACTTGATCCCTTGACCTAACTCATTTTTTGGATCATATCTTAAAATGACATGAGAAAAATAATGAACGGCGTGGATAAAACACTTACATTACTGTGGGGCCTAGCAAGGCTTCAATGGTTGAAATTATTATTCCCACTGTTTCTTGTGATATGATCAACTTGAGATTTGGATTTGGTTCAATTTTAGGCTCAACCCCTTAAATGATATGGAAAAATGGATGGACGGGGTGGATTTCTCAAAAAACCCCACGGTAGGCTCCAACCAAGGTTTGTAGGGTAGACCTTCATGTAGGAGGCTTCGGTAGGAAATATAAGAGAGAGAGAGAGAGGTGGACTCCGGTTTTGTTTCTCCACTCTCCCTATAAAATCTGACCTTTCTCCCTATAAAATCTTACCATTCTTTTGAAACTTTCACCATCCGACTGCTAGTATAGTGCCAGCACTCAACCTTATGGGAAGGTACTATACGGTCGAGCGTATAGTACCATCCCCCCCCCCCCCCCCCCCCTTTCCAATTCCCACCGCAAGAGACCCTTGTATGGGCACACATTGGCTAGCTGATGTTGAATTTGTGGCCCCACTATGATATATGTTTTGTATCCATGCCATTCATCCATATGGAGAGATCATTTTGGGGTGAAATTCAAAGAATGAGTGAAAAACAGTGGGGAGAGTGACACCGCCGTTAAAAACTTCTAAAAGCCATAAAAAGTTTTCGATCAAGATTATATTTATATTTTCTCTTCTTTAAAAATGGATGAACGGAGTGGATGAAACACATACATCATAGTGGAGCCCATAGAGCACCGACTACTAGCCACGCCGATCTATACGAGAAATCAGATTGCATACTGAGTTACTCAGGATGCTCTTATCGTATTGAGTAAACAAAGTTGGGCCACGTTGAATGTATGTAGTCTATCTAGACCGTCCATCCATTTTTCCATCTAATTTAAGGGGTTGAGCCCAAAATTGATGTATATCCAAAGATCAAGTGGATCATACCATTGGAAACAATGGGTATACTGATTTCCACCATTGAAACCTTTTTAGGCCCCACAGTGATGTTTATTTTTCATCCAACCTGTTCATAAGATCATGCAGACATGGATGAAGGGAAAAACCAAATATAAGCTTGATCCAAAACTCCTGTGACCCTCCAAGTATTTTTCAATGGTAGACATTCAATTCAATTGTTTCCTATGGTGTGGTCCGTTTGAACAGTGGATATACCTCATTTTTTGGTTTAAGTATTAAAATTATCTGTTAAAATGTATGAACGGAGTGGATAAAATAAATAAACCATGGTGGACCTCACGGAGTTTACTCAGTACGCTAAGCATAGTGAATTACTCACCACGCAAACCGCTTCCTAACACGGACCTCACTCTATGAAAGTGATGTCACCAAGCTTTGTGGACCCCACTATGATGTGTGGGTTGTATCCACAACGTTCATCCATTTGGAGATATTATTTTAAGCCATGAGCCAGAGAATGAGGCAGATCCAAAGTTTTAGTGGACCCCACCACAAAAAAAACAGCAGAAAGATTGATGCCCACCGTTGAAACCTTTCTAAGGGCCACCATTATGTTTTTTTTTTTTTTTTTTCAAAATCCAACCTGTTCAAAAGCTAACAAAGACATTAAAGAAGGGAAAATATAAATATAGGCTTGATCGAAAACTTTCTATGGCCTTTAGAAGTTTTTAACGGTGACATCACTCTCCCCACTGTTTTCTGTAGTGGGGTCCACTAGAGCTTTGGATGTCACTCATTCTTTGGATTTCACCCTAAAATGATCTCTTTAGATGGATGGACAGTGTGGATACAAAACATATATCATGGTGGGGCCACAAATTTAGTAACAGCTTGCCCATACAAGGGTCTCTTGCGGTGCTAATTGGACTGCACCAAGGTATCCTGCGGTATGGTTCGCAGGAGACCATTACTATATGTGTGTGTGTGTGTGTGTGTGTGTGGAAAAGGTTCCATGCGATTTGAGTTCAAGCTGTGTGGGCCTCATCATGATGGGTGTCAAACATCTACGCCATCAATCAAATGCACCATTCCATAGTGGGCCTAGGGCTTAAAAATCAAGTTAATCCATGACTTGCTGGGCCACACCACATACAAAAGTTGAGAGGCGTTACCCTCCATTAAAACATTTATAATCATTTTTTGGGCATACCAAGATGTGGTTCACAAATCCAGCCCATCCATTATGTGTGTACCACTTGGATAAGGGATGAGACCAAGTTTCAGACACATCCAAATTTCATGTGGGCCCCACCAAGTGTTTTTATATGTTTTAGGTATGTCTTCACATGATTTTAGATGGTATGGTCCACTGGAGTTCTGGATACAGCTGATTTTTGGGATATCCCATAATTTAAAGGGGACCCATCAAACATGGTGTTGATGTTCGACATACATCATGGTGGGGCTCATGAGCTTGACTCGTATAGAACCTATTCTATATACATATATATATATATATATATATATATATATATATATATATATATATATATATATATATATATATATACATATATAGGGAAAAGGTACTATGCGCTCGACCTCACAATAAGATCCCGTGAGGTCGAGCTGTGTGGGCCCCACCGTGATGCGTGTCGACCATCAACACCGTGCATTTGATGGGTCCCCTCTAAATTATAGGATATCCCAAAAATCAGTCGTATACGGAACTCAAGTGGGCCATACCATCTAAAATCATGTGAAGACACCGTTAAAACATATAAAAGCACTTGGTGGGGCCCCCCTGAGATTTGAATGCTGCTAAAACTTGCTCTGAACCATCATCCAAGTGGGACACATAATGGATGGGCTGGATTTGCAAACCACATCTCGGTGGGCCCAAAAAATGATTATGAATGTTTTAATGGTGTACGGCCCCTCCCCACTTCTGTATGTGGTGTGGCCCACACAAGTCACGGATTGACTTGATTTTTGAGACCTAGGCCCACGATGGAATGGTGCATCTGACTGATGGGGTAGATGTTCGAAATGCATCACGGTGGGCCCACAGAGCTCGACCTCATGGGACGAACTCGTGAGGTCGAGCGCATAGTACCTTTTCCTATATATATATAGCGGAACGCTCACCTGCGAACTAGTTCGTATGGACTACATACAAACTTTTTTGAGAACTCATCATATCTGATGAGTCTCCAAAATCTGAACGGTCCACATGAAGTAGAACCTCGTGAAACCCCCTAGTACCAATTTTTACTTTGAACCAAAACTTCAGTAGGCCATGAAAAATGCAAACAGTTTCTCCCCTTGATTTGAATTTCTCTTTTCTATGGCCCACCAAAATCTTAGATCAGGGTGAAAATTCACCACCTGAGGTTTCATGGGATTCCACATCTTATGGACCATTCGGATTCGACACCCATGACTCGTGTGAAAAGGTGCGCACATGTGTAGGTGCGTAGGTGAGCATGCCTCTATATATATATATATATATATCTTTCATCCATGTCCTCTTGACCTTCTCACCAGTAGGATGGCAAATAAACAAGACGGCCGGTATTACAATGGCCATAGGGAAGGTTTTAATGGTGACTTGCGTGCACCTTTTCACACGTGTCATGGGAGTCCGAACGGTCCATGTGATGTGAAATCCAATGACACTGTAGGGAAAGTTTTTTGCCTTGATCTTAAATTCTAGTTGGCCATAAGAAAGAGAAATGAAAATCATGGGAGGAAACGATTTTCATCTTCCATGGCTCACTAGAGTTTTGGATCAAATTAAAATTTGGGCCCGTAGTGTTCATGAGGTGCTTCTTCGGGTGAACCATTCAGATTTTAGAGCCAAATCATGTATGATGGGTTGTCAAAAACGTTTGCACGAGTTCAATGTGAACTGGTGCGCAGGGGAACATACGGATATATATATATATATATATATATATATATATATATATATATATATATAGAGAGAGAGAGAGAGAGAGAGAGAGAGAGAGAGAGAGAGAGAGATGGTCCTATGAGATTGACCTGATGGCAAATTCGCATGAAGTCGATCTATGTGGGCTCCACCGTGATGTGTGTTGAACATCTACACCGATGCACTTGATGGGTTCCCTTTAGATTATGAGATATCCAAAAATCAGCCGTACCAGGAACTTGTTCTATACCATCTAAAACCATGTGAAGATAAGCCCATAACATATATAAAAGCACAGACTTGTGCAAACTTTTTTGAGAACTCATCATAAGTGATGTAACTCTAAAATCTGAACGGTCCACGTGAAAACACCTCATGAAACCCCTCGGATCCAATTTTTAATTTGATCCAAAACTTTGGTGGGCCATGAAAAATGAAAATAGTTTCCTCCCTTGATTTGTATTGCTCTTTGATATGGCCCACCAGAATATTAGATCAGGGTAAAAATTTGTCCCTTATGGTTTCATACAATTCCGCATCACATGTACCGGTCCGATTAGACACCCATGATACGTTTTTAAAGGTGCGTGTATTAGGTCCAAAAGTTGTACGGCCCGCAGAAAGTTTTTAATAGTCAATGGAAATGTTTTATTTGGTACGGTCCAACTGAGATTAGGAAGTGCCCCATTTTTGGTACCGTACCTTAAAATGATCTGTAAAAACGGATGGACGGCATGGATATACAATATATACGTCACTGTGGGCCCCACAGTGCTAACTGTTCTGGAAAATGGATGGACGGAATGGATATACAATATATACATCACACTGATCTGGAAAACGGATGGACGGCATGGATATACAATATATGCATCACTGTGGGCCCATAGGGTCGCACCAAATGCACTCCCCTTTACCATGCGGTGGTGCGTATCTGTAGGAACTACTCGTGGTCATCCAAACCGTTGATATGGTAGGCCCCATCGGATGATCCTAACCGTCCTATAACATGGTCATCTCTACTTTCTTGCATAGATATAAGTTATTGGTTTGGTAGCCCCATCGGCACACTATCCACACGCAACACATGTGCCAAGCTGACAAGTATGGGGACATGGACTAACCAGTTATCAGTTGGCCCAGCCCTACACAAAAATCTGGATCTTCCACTTATCAGCTGGCCCAGCTCTACATGAAATCAACGGATGGTTTTGAAAGAAAAATTTAAACGATCCACATTTAACGTAAAGCGTAGATAACCTTAAAGGTGGACCAACCTGATACCGTGGGTAAGACTGCGTGTGGGGCGAGGCGGCTAGATACCACAAGTGCCGACATGTCCCGACATGTCATGTGTGTGATATCAGGATGGTTCATATCTGGGACAACACCGCCAAGGTTGCTTGGTGCGCAAGACTAATCAATCTCTCTTCTTATTTTGGGTCTACACATCGGTGTACCGTTTTACATGGGCGCGGATTTCCTACAGAGGCCTTTTGCAAGTAGTTCTTGCGCAAAGATGCTGGGTGGGGCCCACTGCAATGTATATGAGATATCCATTCTGTCCGTCCGTTTTGAGAGATCAATTTAGGAGGTGCGACCAAAAATAAAGAGGATACAAAACTCAAGTGAATCACATGAGGGGTCATATATATGGACCACGATTAGAGGTGGGCATTTTGAACTCGATCCGGTGGATCCGACCCGATCCGACCCAACTCGGTACCGTTCCGAGCAGAACCGACGGCTTAGATCAGCCTGATCGAGTCTGTCAACCCAGATCCGATAGTATTTCGGGTCAGGTTCGGATAGAGGTTGATCCGGACAGATCCGACCTGGATACTCGAACCGAAAGGATCCGGCCCGAACCGATCAAACCCGACCCGAGGCCTAAAAATAGTAGATTGTAACCTTGCCTTTGAATCAGATGATGATCAGGCCCATCTGCTTGCATACACGTGCCCGATTGGCATGTGCGAAGGTCGAGTAGCATTTATGATTTTTTCCGTTGAAAACCCATCCTTTCGTCGGACGTAAATCAGTCCGTATTACCACACCTCAGCTACACTAGCCTCAAGCTAGGTGGCTAGTCCGTGTGCGAGGGACGGATTGGTTGCTCCCCTAGTCGGTGCTTTGTGGGCCTCACCATGATGTATGTGTTTCATCCATTCCGTTCATACATTTTTACAGAATATTTTATGGATTCATTAAAAAAAAAATATGATAGGTATGTAAATCTTAGGTGGACCACATAACAAGAAAACAATAATAATTGAATATCTACCATTAAAATTTTAAAATCCTTCTAAGGTCCACTCTTTTGTTTATTTGACATCCAATCTGTTGATTAGGTCATAAAGACCCAGATGGATGGAAAAAATAAATATCAGCTGGATCTAAAACTTTTAAGCCCAAAACGTTTTTAATGGTTAACATTTATTTAACAGTGTTTCCTTTAATGTGATCCACTTGAGATTTAGATATATCTCATTTTTTTTTTTAATTCCATAAAATGATCTATAAAAATAGATAGAAGGCATGGATGCGACCAACAGCCAATGGCCGGTGGCACCGTGGCAGGGGGAGTAGCCAATCCGTTTCCGTGCAAGGACGGGACTGACGCTCCTCGAGCTCCGAGTTGTACGAACGGTTCAAAGGAGATTAAAGGTATATGGGCCCCACAATGATGTATTTATTATATCGATACCGTTCATATATTTTTAGAGATCATCTTAGGGTATTATCTAAAAAATTATTAATATCCAAAGATCATGTGGACCACACCACAAGTAGCAACAGCGAATGATTTTCACCATTAAATATTTCATGTGGTCTACTTGATAGTTAGATCTGTCATATTTTCATCATAAGCCTTATGACAATCTTACCAAATAGATGGACGGTTTAGATATAACACATACCCCATGATAAGACCCACATAACTTGTTAAATTCATTACAGCAAGTCCTCACCCACTGTATATATAAAAAAACGACGTCAGAGTTCTTTCGTGCACTGCACGTTAATATACATGTTCGGTAAAAACATAAGCATAGTAATGGATAGTTTTTGTATAGCTATGTGGGGCCCACCTTGATGTATATGTTTTATCTAAGCCGTTTATCCATTTTGACATATCAATTAAGGCATTGAGAAAAAAAATAACATATATTAAAGGTTGAAGTGGGCCACATTATATGAAAAATTAAATTAAATTTATACGGATCCGAATCATACCTAACTCGATCAGACTCAGTTTCTCTGACCGAGTTGGACTCTGTTCGGGTCAGACAAATTATGCATCGGATCTGTTCGGGTCAGGTGACCTGGATTTGATTCCAGATCTGATCGAGTCCGGGTCAAACCATGGCCATATCGGATCTGATCGGGTTGAACCTAATCCGCTCCGATCCGGACTGATGCCCACCTCTAACCACGATGATGGCAAAAAACAAATATCAGCTTGATCTAAAATTTTGGTAGCCCTAGGAAGTTTTTAATGGTGAGGGTTCAATTAACACTGTGTGGCCCACTTGAGATTTTGATTTACCTCAATTTTGAATTCATATGATAAATTTAATTTTAAAAATGTATGGACGACATGAATTTATCACCAACATCTTGGTAGGACCCACCTACCATCCCAACGGAAGAACTTCATATGAACGGCTTCCACCGCATCCTTTGGAGAATTAGAAAATAGGGAGAAGAGGCGTGCTAGAGACGGAAAGTCCCTCTTTCAAACTCGCGCATAAGAGCGTCTTCTCATTCAGACCATCTACCTTATTCAATGGTTGATAACGAGGTTCGCACGTAATTCAGACCATCTTATGTGTGAACTGGTGCATAGCTGAGCTATATATATATATATATATATATATAGTTCTATGCGGTCGAGCTCATGATAACTTCCCAGGAGGTCGAGCTGTGTGGGCCCCATCATAATGTATGTCGAACATCTACCCCATTAGTAAGATGCACCATTCCATGGTGGGCCTCAAGCTTAAAAATCAAGTCAATTGATGACTTTTGTGGGCCACACCATGTATAAAAGTTGAGAGGGTTATCCTCCCATTAAAACATTCATAATCACGAGGTGTGGTTCACAAATCTAGCCCATCCATCATGTGTGTCTCACTTGGATGAGGGGTAAGACCATGTTTCAAATGCATCCAAATTTTAGGTGGGCCCCACCAAGTTCTTTTATATGTTTTAGACATGTCTTCACATGATTTTAGATGGGTATGGCCCACCTGAGTTCTGTATATAGCTGATTTTTGGGATATCCCATCATTTAAAGGGGACCCATCAAATGCACACTGTTGATGTTTGACATGCATCATGGTGGGGCCCCACCCAGCTTGACCTCATGGAAAGTTCCCATGAGCTCAACTGCATAAAACCATTCCCCATATATATATATATATATATATATATATATATATAAAAGATAGGTCCAAAACTTGTACGGCCTGCAGGAACTTTTTAATAGTCAACGGAAATTGTTTTCTTTGGTATGGATCAACTGTGATTTGGATGTACCCCATTTTTGGTATCGTGACTTAAAATGACGCGGAAGAACGGAAGGACGACATGATATACAATATATACATCACTGTGGGCCCCATAGAGCTGCATTGATCTGGAAAATAGATGGATGGAATGGATATACAGTATATAAATCACTGTGGGCCCCATAGGGCTGCACCGTGTTGGGTGAGGCCGGGTCACACCAAATGCACTCCCCTTTGCCATGCGGTGCATATATGTAGGAACAACTCTTGGTCATCAAAACCGTTGATATGGTAGGCCCCATCGGATGATCCTAACCGTCCTAGAACATGGTCATTTCTCCTTTCTTGCATAGATACAATAAGTTCTTCGTTTGCTAGCCCCATCGACACTAAAGGTGTACATAAGTCGAACCAAGTCGAGCTTGGCACAACTTGACTCGACTCAGCCACTAGATGACCCCAGCTCGAACTCAGCTCGGCTCAGTCCTCGAGCCTGGCTAGCTAGCTCGGCTCGGTTCGGTCAGCAGCTCGGGCCAATTCGAGGCAAGATCGAGCCTCTGCCACAATTTTACAAACACATAGAGTGCACTTTCAATATCTTATTGTATGTAAAATAGCAGCAACCACTTACAGGTATTTCATTAAACACCTTGTATGCAACATCAAAATCAAGGAAAAATGGGTAATTGTTTCATATACATACCTTCCTTGCCACTAGCCAATACTTCGTTGAGTCATTTTATCAAACACTTAGGTGAGCAACATCAATATCAAAGTAACCGAGTCAACAAACTGGTTCGATCCGAGTCGAGTCGTGTCTTCGACCTCAAAAAATCAGCTCAACTCCGCTCAAACTCGGTTTCAAACCAAGTCGAATCAAGCTTTTTCGAATCGAGTCGAGCAAGCTAATCGAGTTAACTCGGTTTGTGTACAGCCCTAATCGGCACACTATCCACACGCAACACATGTGCCAAGCTGACGAGTATGGGGACATGGACTAACTAGTTATTAGTTGGCCCAACCTTACACAAAAATATGGATCGTCCACTTATCAGCTAGCCCAGCCGTACACATGAAATCAACGGACCATTTTGAAAGAAAAATTTAAACGATCCACATTTAATGTAAAGCGTAGATAACCTTAAGACCGACCTGATATCGTGGGTAAGACTGTGTGTGGGGCGAGGCGGCTAGAAACCACGCATGCCAACATGTCATGTGTGTGATATCTGGATGGTTTTTATCCTGGGCAACACCGTAAAGGTTGCCTGGTGTGCAAGACCAATCAATCTCTCTTCTTATTTTGGGTCTACACGTATCGGTGTACCTTTTTACACGGGAGTGGATTAGGTAAGAGTCAAGACTAGGGAACCACCGACATTGATGGGACCCTGACGGTGGGACTCATAGTGATGTATGTGAGTTGAATTCACAGCGTCCAACCATTTTGAAAACTAATTTTAAGGCATGACCCTAGGAATGAAGCCGATTCAAATCTAGATGTGGGCATCAAGTCGAGTCGGACTAGGTCCAACTCGATTCAGTCCGAAATTTTCAATGCATTGACCTGAAATCGATCCGATTCGGGATCGAGTCCGGGTCCTCTGACTCGATCCGATCCGTTGCATTGCTGGCCTGACCCGAACCAAGTTTGACTCAGTCAGGGAAATTGAGTCGGATCGGGTTGGGTACGGTTCGATCCAATATTTGTTTTAATATTTTTTTAATTTAAAAAATATGATATTCACCTTTAAAAAATTCATAGGGTCCACCATAACGTTTATTTTCCATCCAATCTGTTAATAAGGTCACAATTACATAGATAAATAGGAAAAACAAATTTCATATTGATCTGAAACTTCTGTGACCTCTAAAAGAGTTTCAATGGTAGACGTTCAACCCCAACTGCTTTTTGCAATGTGGTCCACTTGATCTTTAGATCTGTCATATTATTCGGCTCAAGCCTTAAGATGAGCCCGCCAAATGGATGGATTGTTTGGATATAACACATAACTCATGATGGGACTCACAGAACTTGCTGATGTCAATACTCATGCATGGTACAACTGCCCATCCGCTTCACGTCAACACCAGTGTGGTGTCAGACTGTTAATGTCAGGCCTAAGGAGTCGCTACTCCCCCTACCACCAGCTAATGGCTAGTGGTTTGGTGCTCTGTGGACCCTACCATGATGTATTTATTTCATCCATGCCATCCATCTATTTTTCTAGATCATTTTATGGTATTAAACTAAAAATGAGGTATATCCCAATCTCAAGTGGACAACATTATAGGAAACAGTGTTGAATGAACATTGTATGGATCATTTCAGATTAGATCGGATTTAATCGGATCAGATCAGTCCAGATTGGCCACTGATCCGAACTTGACTCGATGTACAGTCAGATCAGAGTGGGCCTACTCGATCCGACTCAATCCTGGCCTTCGGTTCGAATCGGATTGGGTCGAATCCGTCGGATCGGGTCGGATTCTGCCCAGCTCTACTCAAATCCTAGGTGGACCATACCATAGGAAACAATTGTGTTTTGAATCAGCCAGCAAGCAACGACTTTGAAGGCGATGTTGTACTTCCGTATTGGTAAGCTCAAAGCTATGGATAGGCATAGAAATATCTCGTAAGAGGGTCAATATTTAAGCTTTGTGCAACAACAATTGGATAATGCATCCTATGCTGGGAAAGAAGTTTACAAGACCCTCCTCAAATGCAAAAATCTGTATTCCAAAGCACTTGCTTCAGAAGAATTTGAACTAATTGTGCCACAATTGATAGTTTATGCTACTGGTAAAAACTTCATGGATTCCACCGAAATGTGCTTAGTTGCCATCGAACATGCTAATAAGGTCACAAACACTTGGACGAAGAGACAATGCAAATATCATCTTCATTCAAAGCCTTTGTGGCCCACGAAAGTTTTTAATGGTCAATCACCATTGTTTCTTATGGTCGATTTCAAATTTGGTATTGTTTCATGTTTTGGATCATGTTCTAAACTGAGCTTTCAATGTGAATGGATGGTCAACCAATGCTGTCTCCTGTACTATGATCAATCTGGATTTTGGATCTGCTTAATGTTTTGTACCATGGCTTCAACTGAGCTTTCAATACGATGGATGGTCAACCCACCGTTCTCCTGTACTATTGTATTTGGAGCTGCTTCATATTTTGTATCATGCCCTCAACTGGGCTTTAGCAAGGATGGGTGGTCAACTACCAGTACTGTCTCCTGTACGATGGTCTATCTGGAATTTGGAACTGCTTTATGTTTTGTATCATGCCCACAGCTGATACGGATGGATGGCGTGAATGCAGTCACATACATCAAGTGGGCCCCTGACTGTGGGGCCTGATGTGATATATGGGACTACATCCATACAGTCCCGTCCATCTATATTGAGAGCTTATTTTACGGCATCATCCAATAAAATAAATTAGTTTCAAATATTAGATGGACCTTTGTGTAGGAAACAATAGTGATTGACCATTTAAAAAAAAAAATTTGGGCCACAAAAGCTTTGCATCATATTGATATTTGTGTCATCTCTTCATCTATCTGTTTGTGCCCTTTTCAACAGGTTGGATGACAAATAAACATTTCAGTGAAATTTATAGAGTTTTTAAAGGTAGTGATTCAATCACAATTGTTTCATACAGGTAAATGTGTCAAATTAACATATTTCAAATATTTCGGATGTTAGTGAATAAATAAGTTATTATAGATTCACTATTAGTTTTCCGACTTCGGATTTCAGATTTAACAAACAGGGCCTAACATACATACTTCATTTGCATGTATCTATACTGCCTAATTCATTTTTTAAGTATGTTATCTGTGGACACTACTTGATGAATGGCCTAGATCTGGCTACCATGTTGCAACGGCAAGTGTGTTGTGAGAATTTCAGGGCCCTACGGGGGTACACATCATCTTACCAATACAAGTGATTACGGCAGATTATTATATATTCGTTGGTTGGAAGATAGATAATATCTTACTACTACAACTATAGATAATCAAGTGAGAGATATTATTTAAACCAGTTTTCAAAGGGTAGATTGCAGGAGCATGGAAGAAGAGACAGCTCTCAATTGGCCAACAATCCAACGGCCCTCAAGTACTCCACCGATTCATCGTACATCTCTTCCATCCTATAGTTGTAGCTAAATCCAGCTTTAATCAGCTTCTCTGAGGAGAAGATCGACTTGAGATTCGCTGGACAATCACCAAAACTGGAATAGATCACACGATTAAAAATCATTTCAGTCGAGGATTCTAGCTCGATCCAAGGATAACGAAGAATCCAAAATGTGGAGAAATGATCACATAAAGGTACTTGCAGGCGATGCGAATTGCAATCCCGACCACCGAAGTTCCTGCGGTGGGAAGCAAGGTGGGGCCCACCTTGATGTTTGTGAAAAATCCACCTAGTACATCCCTTTATCCACATCATTTTAGGATATTATACCAAAAAAAATGTCCGGTAGATGTTTCAACGGTGGGTATTCAATATCCACTGTTTCCTGCCTAGCGGCATACTTGAGTTTTGGATCTGCCTCATTTTCGGTCTCATGTGTTAAGATGAGGCGGCAAAACTGGCACACTGCCACAAGCCAATGGCTGATGGTCGGTGCTTTGTGGGCCCCATCATGATGTATGTGTTTCATCCATGCCGTCCATCTATTTTTATAGATCATTTTAGGGCATGAGACAAAAAATGAGGTATATTTCAATATCAAGTAGACCACATTACAGGAAACAGTGTTGAATAAACGTAGACCATTGAAAACTTTTTGGAGGTATAAATGTTTTGGATCAAGCTGATCTTTGTTTTTTTTTTTTTCCCCTTCATCTAGGTCCGTATGACCTAATCAAAAGATTGGATGTCAAATAAATAGTACAGTGGGCCTTAGAAGGATTTTAATTGTGGCTATCCACTCACTATTGTTTTCCTGTGGTGTGGTCCACCTGAGATTTATATCCCTCTCATTTTATTTTATTTTTTGTTAAAGACATAAAATGATATGTAAAAATGGATGAACGAACATGGATGAAACACATACATCATGGTGGGGCTCATAGAGCACCGACCGCCAGCCACGGGGCTAGTGGCAGGGGGAGTAGCCAATCCGAATCCACAGACCGGGTGGATTTTTCAGAAACATCACAGTGGACCCACCTAGATACCCACCACAGGAACTTCCGGCAGTTGTGTTCACAGGCAATCATAGTTCATTTGTAGCAAACCCAAACCTTACAAAAGACGGGCCACCCTATGGAGATGGCATTGCAAAAAAGGTAGCGCCAGCAATGTCGTTGAAATCATTGGACGGCTGATGGCACATTCGATAAGTGGGCCATGTATTGCATGGTGTGGATTGGGAACGGATGGGCTACTCCCCTGCAACTAGACAACGGCTAGTTGTCGGTGCTCTGTGGACCCAACATGATGCATGTGTCTCATCCATGCCGTCCATCCATTTTTCTAGATAATTTTATAATATGAACCCAAAACTAAGATAGATCAAAATCTCAAGTGGGCCACACAGTATTGATTGAACTCTCACCATTAAAAACTTCCCAGGTCTACAAAAGTTTTGGATCAAGCTGATATTTGTTTTTTGCTTTCATAAAATCTTCATCCGAGTTGTATAACCTAGTCTACAGGTTCAATGTCAAATAAACATTACAATGGACCCTAACCAGTTTTTAATGGTAGACCTTCAATCACTACTGTTTTCCCATGGTATGGTCCACCTGAGATTTTGATCTACCTCAGTTTTGGGTTCATACCTTAGAATTATCTGGAAAAATGGATGGACGGCATAGATGAGACACATACATTATGGTGGGGTCCACGACCCTTTTCATTGTGGATTGATGGATGTTTCTAAAACATAGATTGGAAGAGAAAATGAAAGAAAATTAGAGGGCTCACTCAGTGAGGACATTGTACGATGGATATCGTTTTGAGAGGAATTTTGCAAGTTCCGGTACACACGTATTGGCAGGGCAGCATATGTAACGGCCAGAAGCCGATTCGTTCTCCGCTACAAAGATGTGGGCCCTACATACGTCCTCCACGTGTACAAGGGAGATCGATCCGGACATCAGCGGCAAGCTTTTCAAAAAGTTGATCGCTGATTCATTCCCTACAAAAGCCAGCCGTTAACCATGAATGGACGGCTCAGATCTTGTACGTGCATTCGCATGTGCATGTGGTGGGACATCTAACCGTCCATCAGGTAATCATCCAGGTTGTACGTGCCTTAGTAAAAGAAATGAGATCAGGCCAATCATCTGGTGGACTGATGGATGCCTCGAATTCACACGGGTGCCATCTTCGCACTCGTGGAGACGTGTACAGGCCAGTGAGGCTGGCCTACGCCTATCTATGCGTGGGATTGTCACACATGTGGAGGTTTGCTGATTCCACACGAATGCATAGCCAACCTCAGCAGGGCACATGTGCAAGATCTAAGCTGTTCATCAAAATACCCACTATAGTCGTAATGTACAATCATGCTGATTATTTTGTGGCCTACCTTAAGTTCTTCAAATGCTTGAGTTTCCCTATATCCCTTCATCCTGGTGGGGCAAACATGATGATTGGGTTGGATGACATGCATATAGAGCTATACATGAACCGAGTTACCTTGGTTAACTCGCTCACTTGGACTCGAGACTAAGTTCGAGCTGACTTCTGGAGATCGAAAATTTTCGAGCCTAGTTCAAGCTTGGCCGAGCTCAAATCGACTCGGATGAAACCTCAACTCGGATCGAACTAGTTCAGTGGCTCGGTTATTTTGATGTTGATGCTGCTAACCAAGTGTTTGATGAAATGACTCAATGAAGTGTTGTTTTGGGTGAATACATTCTCCGTGGGATCGGCCAGTGGCGGGGAAGGTATAGATATGAAACAAAACACTATAAAAGAAAAGAAAAAAAAAAAAAACATTACATGAGAAAACTATCATTGGATCTTGATTTTGATGCGGCATATAAAGTTGTTGATGAAATACTTTAAACTGCTGTTGTTGTTTTCCAAACTGTGAGAAATTGAAAGTGCACTTCATGCGTTTGAGAAAATGCCACACAGGCTTGCATTGGCTCGAGCCGCTGACTGAACCAAGCCAAGCTGGCCAGTTAGGCTTGAGGAGCGAGCAAAGCCAAGTTCGAGCTATGGTGAGCTAGTGACCAAGCCGCGTTGAGTTGTGCCAAGCTTGACTCCCGTACAGCTCTATATGCATACAACACAATGGACCCCACATTCCATTTGGAAGTTTCTATGTTGGACGTACCCCTGCCAATGTGGCGAGTTGGAGTGGCCCGCCTGGATTATGAATCAAGCTGGATTTTGGGATTTAAGCCTAACATGGACGGCTTGATGGCATTCATTCATCAATGTCGCCCCACATAGCTTGAATGCTAGGTGATTATTTCTGTCCACACAAAAGCCACAACCGTACAGCTTGTAATGTTTCTGCCGGTTTCAATGCATGTACGGACATATAACATATTTCATGTAGTAAATCTCACCTGTGAGCAAAGACAGAGCAAAGCCGACACTTCCTGGGACCTCCGGAGTTATGGATGAGCCAGTGATGACACCAGGGATAATGGTGATGAGATCGAGGCTGTTTTCTTCAGCGAATTTCCATGCGGCCTTTTCCGCTAGGGTTTTTGAGACTGCGTATCCCTGCATTGTTTTATTTTTACATGATTTTGTTAACTTATCGAATATGAATATTTTCATTTTCAAGTATGGTTAATTATTAAAAGACATGGAAAGCCAAATAAAAGAGCAAGAGAAAGGCATGCTTGAGTATTAGGAGAATCATGTAAATAAGATAGAGAGATGTTTTATCATTGATGTGATTTTTTGTGTGATTTTTTGTGTTGTTTGGAGAGAGAGAGAGAGAGAGAGAGAGAGAGAGAGAGAGAAGAAGAAGAAGAAGAAGAAGAAGAAGAAGAAGAAGAAATGATAGATTCCATCAAACAATCAACTACCTTTCTCATGCCATGGATTTCATAAAATACAAGTGACCATTGTGAAAAGAGTATTAAGATTTTTATTCTCTATCCTAATGAGACCCCTATAAATGGAATCCATGTTTGTATTGGGATTTGGAAAATCATCATTGCACCAAGGATTCCTCCCATCTAAACAGGCCAGTAAGGCTACAACTTGGGTTCAAGTCAGCCCAAACCTGGTTGAGCCTGCTTGGGTCAGATTACCAAGATCTTTGGGTTGGGTTTGGGTCAGAAAATGCCAATCCGGTTTGAATTCGGAAAGTGTTCAAGTTAAGAAAATATAAGTCGGGGGGCAGGGGGAGGAGGGGTCTTACCAATAAAGAAGAGGAACTTTCCTTGTTTGAGTCCAGCTACCATGGCGGCCACTATCTGGTTAGCGTAATTGTTGACTTGGAAAGCTTCAGCATTGAAACAGATGAGTTAGTCTCTTAACAGCTCATCCTACCTCTGCTTGATCATGAGAAGATGAGCTGATGACTTTCTTCTGTCTCTCTCACTGATGAACTGTGTGAGGAAGGTTTTACTGAGTTGCAAGAAGGAACTGATGGACCTCGATTTCAGCTACCTGAACCACTGGCGAGCAGCTCTTGATAAGGTCAGGGAGAATGTTCAGCATATTACAAGGCCCGAGGTATCATGAAGTTCCATCTAGTCTTTGAAGGACTCGAGGTGCTTGGCTGGATCTGCAGTTTCAAAGTAGGGGGTCATCTATGGCATCCAGAACCTAGGCGGAAGCGGAGATGCCATAATGTCATCGGTGAATGGTGGTTTAGTTTCTCCCAATATAGCCTCTACTGAGGTTGGCACTCGGGCATGGTAGGATTGTCTGATGTTGCTGATCTGTACTCGAATTTTCCTGAGATATGCCTCTCAAGGTCCCTTATTCTCGGCCACTACTTCGGGGGCTTTTCCATAGCTCTTCCTCTTTAGCGTGAGGCGCAAGTCGGAGTCTGCGAGCATGACTACTCCCAAAGTATAGGAAAGAGCCTAGGCTGGCAGCTTAAGAGGTTACTTGTTTATCTGCGAGTTAACTGGTGTTTGAGGTGGTGCAGTGGTAGCACCCTCCTCTGCATCGCGACTGATGGTGGATTATCTCTCCAAGAGTTACATGAGTTGATATATGTTTTTATTTAGGGCTTCGACTCAGTTCTCTAACGAGATTAATTGACCGCCTCGGGTGCGGGATAGAGGAGCGGGCGCTGTAGGAGTAGAGTCGGTCCGCTACTGGTAGGGTTGGGCACCCTGCTCGGATAATAATTTAGGAAGAGTTGGGATGACTGCACTAGATGATTCAGGAAGAGCTGAGATGACTACAACAGATGATTCAGGAAGAGTTGGGATGGCTGCACTAGATGATTTAGGAAGAGCTTAGATGACTGCAACAGATGATTCAGGAAGAGCTGGGATGGCTGCAGTAATGGCAGCTAGAGCTTTCTTCTTTCCTTTCGCCATTGTAGTTTTCTGGTAAAGCAGGAACGATTTTGATGTCATTTCCCACAGATGGCGCCAAACTGTTGATGCAAAAATTTGATCCACCCTTTTTAGACCTTCGAGTACTTGCACAAGAAGAAGACAAAGGAGACCATGGCTAGATCATAGGACCCTCCGATGCCAAAGTCAAGCAAGGAATCTGGGTCTGATTGTATCAATGGGTTTTGGGTGAGAGATTTTGCGTTCCTTTCACCATTACAGATACTCTTATTTATAGTTCAAGATAGGTGGTGGCGTAAAGGAGATCTTCTTATTGTAGAGGGAGTTGAGTCCCGAATATGTCGGGATGATCTCACAAGATCCTCGGTGAAGATTTGGGGATATTTGTATTCCGAGCGAGTTGTAGTTGTCCCCGATATCTTCGACGAAGATCTTGGGCTGGTCTTTCGGATAAGACTTTATTAATAGGAACCAGGGGTGGCGTGCAATAAGAGGTCGAGGCCGACCTGACCAGGGGGTAGCATGCTGACTTAGATTCTCTGGTAAGCCTTGACTCTTCTCTCTGTGCTGTGTAAATTGTTGACCTACTGACTTGCCCTCGTGCTAGGGCAGTGAGGCTGAGCTCATTTCCTCAGTAGAGTTTGGATGAAATATGTTGTAAGGGTCGAGCTCAAGAGTTCGATGTGGTCTTGGCTGACCTGGATACTCGGATGAGCTTTGGGCCTCTCCTTATCATTGGGTAGATGGTTGATCTGCCGACTTGCCTACCTGCCTTCATACGTAGTAGGTGACTGACATCTCTTTGGGGAAGGAGATATTCCGTAGCCATTGAGGAGCTCATTGGTCATGACCGGCGCTGGCTGACCTTGTGTCCCATAGAAATGTCCGAGCTGACCTCTTCTCTTTAGCCAGTCCATTTTTACCCATAACAATTAGCATAAACTAAATCAAATTAAATTGTGGAACCAACTATTGTTGATCCTAAATTCAAATTGGTTGAACAATCGTGACCTCTAATTCATGGACACTTGTTTTGTTGATCTAGGACCATTGATATTTTTCATTCTTAACCGTAAGATAAATGTCCATCTAACAGTCAGATAATTAGATAAGCTTATCTTTTGGTCCATTATACATCTAAACGGAGACCTATAATTTGGATAGTTTAATTTGAATTACTTGTATGCCACCATGAGTAGTTTTTTACGTGCCTACATATCATCCATGACGCTGACAGAGTATCAAAGTTCTTCTCTTTTCAAAACAGGATTTTTAATTTACTGAGGGGAAAAAAAAAACTTTGTTAAGCACTCATGTGTGCAACTCGTCTATACATCACCTATGCCGCCATGGCATGATAGGCCTGAGGTGATCTAATCCATTCATCAGAAAGGAACCAATAAATTAATGCGCTAGCCCAAGAATCAGATTGATCCACTGGTCAGGTAGGCCACAATTTGTAAAACATACACACGCCTCTGAAAAAGAATGGCTGAAGTTTTCCAACCCATTCACCTGTTTCCCATATTGGGCCCACATGCTGAGTAAACCAGATTTATTTTTGGGAAACATGTAGAAGGTTGGATCAACCTGATGGATGGATTGGATCTCGCAACTATGTGCCATGCTGGCACGTGTGGCCGGTGTTCAAAAGCATATGATCCTTGAAAACCTGAATTTAGGTTAAAGACCTAGACCATTTTATAATTTTCGAAAGGATATCAGTAGAGCTGTACATGAGTGGAGTTAGCTCGTTAGGTCGCTCGGATAGACTCGGAAAAGCTCGACTTGACTCCGATCGAAACTGTGTTCAAACCGAGTCGGGCCATTTTTTATGAGCTCGAAAAATTTCGAGTCAAGTCCGAGATGGACCTAGCTCGACTCGGTATTGAGCTCGACTTGACTTGACTCCGCTCGGATCGAGTTTCGAGTCATATATATAGCTTTAATAGAAAATTTTAAAAAAAAAACCCTTACTTCGCCTAACCCTAACCCGTTTGCCCCAACCCTAACCCAGTGGCCAGCACCTAAATCGTCCGACTCTCCCCCTTTTGCCCAAATCGTCTAGCAACCCTAACCCGTTTACCGCCTCTCGGCCATCCGTTCGCCCAAATAGTATCGTCCGTTCGCCCAAATCCATCATCATTCTCCACCGCCCGGCGAATACTCTCCTTTTAGCATTTGTCCAGACGATTGACATATGAAAGTGAGTCCTCTCCTCCCCTCTCTCTCCATTTTTCTAGCGAGTAGTATTCGTCCGAGTAGCGGAACCCATTCAACCAGCGACCACTGGCCAGGTGGCTCTGGTACAGTCGAATATCACTGGCCCGGTGGCTGTGGGTTGTGGCCCACTGCTTATATATATATATATTATTGATTTAAAAATAATTAAATTGCTTATTTGATATATGAATGGGTTATGGATCACTAAACTTTGGGATGGTTGGATTTATGAATGATGGATGTATGTAATGGATTTACGGGGGAATTAAGTGGTGTTGCAGAAGATCATTATGGGGCCCACTTGGGGCTCAAAGACTCGAACTCGAACTCGACTCGAAAACTCAGCTCAAACTCGGTTCGAACTCGACCGAGCTACTAGCTGAGCTATTGTTTCAAGCTCGAAGGCCAAGCCAAGCTGAGCACGAGCAGATGACTCAAGCTAGCCGAGTCAAGCCGAGCTGATCATCAAGTGAGACAAATCATGGAAAATAACATATCCCTCTCAAAATCTCCATTTTCACATTTGGCCCATGTGGTGATTGGATCAACCATATATATATATATATATAAAGGCCAAGGGTATTTTGGTCATTTTACAATCCATCTGACAGTCACATGATCCTTTCTGAAATTCAGAATTAGTCGTTGCCTTTTTCTTTTCTTTCACAATTTTATGTCTTTAAACGATCTTTTCCATAAGCTACCTAGCTATTGGATGGGACCTAAGCCGGGCCAGGTTGACCACAAAACACTCAACCCATGTCAACTCAGTCAGCCAGGCCTGGTTTGGTGTGCTTTTAATCGAAGTGTAAGCCTTCAAATTTTTACTATTAGGCTTAAACTTGGGCTTGTGGCCCAGATCATTTATGATTGTGATATGCACTGAGTCAAGCTGAGTCGAGTCGAGCCAACCCAAAACAAAAACCAGCTTTCCCAAGACAGCTGCTTCTTAGAAGTCAAATATTCAACATCAGACCAGCTCTCCTCAGTGAGAACATGGCCTATCCTAGTGAGCTTCTTCCGCGCCACAGCAGCCACAGATGATGTGTAGACCACACGCTTTACGGTCTTCGTTTTCACACATGATTTCAAAACGTCCAATGTCCCATTGATAGCTGGCTTGATCATATCATTCTACAGTCATAAATAATGAGTAAATAATAATGTGGAAGGAAATGAAACAGTACCATAATGACAAAATAAGTGTTTTCATGATATTTTTTTTTTAAAAAAAGAAACAAATGAAGGATAAAAAATCTCCACTAATGACACTCCTTTCTAAAAGTTAGGCCAGTCTAGTGATTGGGTGGGCTAAGGTTTATGAAATAAATGAAGGATAAAAAATCACTACTGAGTCTCAATGGGTTGTCCAGTTGTTTCTAAAATTGTGGCCCATCTGATGCATGAACCAGCATGATTTTTTGGTACCAGGTATCCATACGTGGGCCGACATGAGGGACAGATTGTGTCTTGCCTGTCAGACATTTCATTGGACCTGTTGCCATTAATTCAATCAAATAAGGCACATGTGTTAATGAGGGCCTATATTTAAATTTTGTGTAAAGGTATTATGTCAGGGCATGGTAGAGTCTACTCAACTCAAGGGCATGTCAGAGTCTTGTTGTTATTTCGAGTCCTACTCAAGGTTTGATTGAACTATTTGTATCCCCCTTCTCCTAGAGTCAGATTAATTAGAAACTAGACGCATGATCCAATTATCCTCTCAATCAATAGTTGGGCTCATCGTTTAGGCGATTTGTAAAAAGGTAGGGGTTAGCCATTTCGAATTTATTACTATTATTATTATTATTTTTGGCCTTGCGACAATAGACTTGTGTCTACAAACTTAAAGACTTGTTCTCTTGATAGTACTTTAGCTTAATAATTTTTAAATGAATAATGATACTTTGATAAATAAAAGAAAGGCTAACATTGCCGATTTTATCCATACTTGAATGTATGACTCATTATAATCAACAACGTTTCAAATAACCAAAGAAATAAACAAAAAGATAAATACTCAATTTGTATTAGAATTGATGATTGAGGCAAGTGTTCCAAATAAAGTGAATGAATAAGTGTGATCGCCTAAATCGAAACTTAAACGATCATGATCCAACTTAATGTCGTGGATTTTAATCTACTTTTATGGTACTATAGTAGAAGCTGCCAGATAGTAGCAATCTATATTGGAACTGGCTAGGTGACGCAGGGATGAACGTGATGAGGTCGATCACCGTCTTCCTTATAACTATTTTGAATCCACGAGCTTCTTTGGACTCCTTACAGACATACCTCGAATCCACGAGAAGAAAATAGGAAAGAATAAAAATAAATTTTAATAAATTAAAATTTTCATTAATAGATAATAAATACGAATTTACAACCCTTTAAATAGTGATACCAAACCTTGGAAGAAGTTTCAGAATCAAACTCGAACTCAAACTTCCTAAAATTTGTAATTATCAAAAATAATAAAATTCTAAAACTCTAAAAATAAGAAAATATATTAAAAAATTGAAATAACTATATATATATATATATATATATATATATATATATATATATATATATATATATATATAATTTTGTTTTTGAGCTGAAAGTGTGTGTTTTTTGATGAAATAGACAGACATGACCCACTTTTGTAGATCAGTTCACCTTGGATGGCCCGTTTTAGTAAAGATTGATAAGTTATGCACCCCATAATGATACCTAGATCAAAAGTTATGACCAATTTATGGTTCACCTTCTTTTGGTAGGGGAAGAGGTAGAAGATCCAACGCTGTTCTCCTATTCTCTGAGGAGTTCCGACCATGGTAGAATCAGGTATGAATCTTTCTTATCTTGTTTTAATGCATGAACATTGGATTACATAATGGTAAAAAATAAATGGCCAAAATTTAAATACATCAATGACCTAGAAAAAAATCATCGAACATTGGATGTTGGGGATATTCCAATCTAGGAGAGTAGTGGGTTACTCCTCCATCTATAGTCGTTACCATATTATCAATAATTTGAATCATTATGGGCCCACTTTAAAGGCATGGTTCCTTGAACAAAATAATGAACTCATGAAATTCAATTTCAACACTAACATTTACTCCTCTACATGGTCCATCATTAGTTGATGTACACCAATTCATTCGAAAACTCTTGAAATGGAAAGGGTGAAGGCAAGGTATTCTAAAATGGTTACATAATGACCATAATGGTTGTTACCTAATGATAATGGTGGCAATATATTTATTTACGAAATTAATTTTCATCACTAATTTACAACCTTATGTTATAACTTTCATCATGAATCCTAATATTCAGGCATATGATTTCTTTTAAGTAACCATATATAATATGTTCATTTACTACTTTTCTAAAAGTAATATTTATTTAAGAAATTAATTTTCATCACTAATGATTAATTACCTCTGGGTCTTTAGAGTCCAAGATCATTGGGGTTGCCACATGGAAGACGAAATCACAACCGTTGATGGCATCATCAAAGCTGCCTTCCTCCATGAGATCTGCCTTGAAAAGTTTTAGATCACCCAAGACTTGAAGATCTAAGAGGTGGGACACCTTTTTGCTATTTGCTGCACCAAAGAATAAAATGCATTCGGTTATTGGTGTAATTGGAAAATGTCTATAGAGAGTAGGTGAGAATCCCCACAAGCATTCGAAATGAGATTAGCCAAAATGTCCATGTTGACATGTGCAATGAGATTCCTGCCCGTTCTAGTGAGGTATCCATGTGAAGATGCCACCGTCCCAAAAGCCATGTTAGTCTACTCATCAAGTGATACACATGCTACCTAAATTGCATGTTGTTGGTGAAGCCTTTCCTGATCATGCATTTTACCTGAATATTGGGGATGTGATGCCGATTATTTTGGATATGTATGAAGATTGACCTATGAAACAAATGTACTATAGTACCATCCATCTAATTTTCCTACTTTAAGTGGCAAATGCTTCAACACATGGATGTTGTATTTTAAATTATTTAAAAATAATTTAGTGTTTCAAAAATATCTGTTGGGACGGACTATGGCATTGGCCATAGGTGCGCATGTGCCCTACAGATGTGTCTTTTCACTGAAAGGTATCCTTTCAATTTTTGTTTTAAAAAGTTGTGTCTTTTGAAGCCTATGGGTCGCACCACTTGAGTTTAAACCCAATAGTCACAGCCCTTTGTGAAAGGGTGTTTTCAAAAAGTCTATAAATAGACTTTTTCTCATCTGTTTAAAAAAAATAATAAGAAAAAGGTTTGTTTTATATTAAAAGTACGGTTTAAGTGTTTTCTAGTTCGGTTAAGACTACAAAGTGATTCAAGCCCATGTACAGTGAGTGCACCGTTGGGACCGGGTCATAGTCGTTGTATCCTGGAGGTCGATTGCTCTGGAAACCTGTTGCACTTGGGATGCTATCAAAGGGGAGAAAATTCGATTTCAAGCCGAGTGACTCATGTCACGCCTCAACTTCTATAAACCGATAAGTTTTCTCTTTTTCTCGATTTAAATTTATTTTATTTAAATAGTTTTTCAAACTCTATATCCCAACAATCTTGAAATCGAATTTGTTTGAAAAACTATTTAAGAATTACGGGTGCATGTATTTGGTTGGAATAGCCCAAAATGAAACCACACCAACTTGATTTGTGGGCCATGACTTATATAATCTAGAGTTGTCATATCCAACATAATGGTCAGGATCTTATAGATACTTGTTATGTAAATTCTTTGGACCACATGTACAAAAGTAAACGTATGCACCAACTGAGAATGGTTGTAGTACTTTATATCTTGATATCTATAAATGAGAATGGTTGAACTATGATCAAACATATGAGAGGCCTGGATTCTTGAACAATTAGCAGGGTTCGTTGTAACCCTCGTTAACACGAAGTATGATCCTCAAGTTGTCAGATAGGTTGGGCTAAGGCTATCTTGGGTACTAGAGCTATAACCTACATATAATTTTTTTGTCCCAAAGACATGTTATTATATCACACACATGTAAAATCCAAGAAATCTATAGTGCCTACCTCTTGGATAATGTCAGGCCATGTTCGCTCATAAGAAAGCCTATATTTAGTAGATTTTCTCAAAATCATGATATGACATTAAGGAGCATTTCTTTTTAGATCTCAAAATTTATGATTTATTTTCTCATAGCTTGAGTCAACGTAACCTTCACATGAAAATAAATCAAACTGTTGAACCATACTGAGTAGGATATATACTAATCTCAACATCTATGTACAATAAAGATCAACCAAAATGCATTTCAAAATGAGATTTTATGTTGGGATTCCCATCATATTAAGAATTCTTTTCTGTTGACCACTATGCATGGTTAAAAAGAAAACTCTAGAAAAAAATGTGAAAGAAACTTAAAAATGCAATCTTCCAAAGTATTTTCTAAAATGGGCCTGATAGGTTGATGGTGTGGTCACTATCCCATAAGTTTGCTAGTTGCTTACATGCGGATGGGTAATATTCATTATACAATCAACCGGATGAAGGATCTAAATTCGTCATGTACTTGCTAGAAAAAGAATTCTTGATATTGGGAAATGTAGTTGCTAATTATGTACATTCCCATCATTTTCAAGTTGGTATAACCCTTAAGAAGGGTTCTAATAAGAAATATCTGGTGGTTATAACCATTCTATCTGAAATTGACATGTTGCATGAGAGCAAACAACATTCCGATGACCCTTGATCTAGTCCACTGATCTGATGGACCTCACATGGGAAGAAAATTGTCAAATATGGAAGGAGTTGAATGTCCCAATAACAAGATTTCTTGGACAATCTATTAAATAAATAAATAAATAAATAAATAATAAGGTGGAAATGGCTCAAATCTAAATGGGTGTAAATGAAAAAAAAGTAATAATGAATTGATAATCTAACCATTTGTTCAGTGGGATTGAAGTGGACAATTAGAATTATCTATCCTAATTGCTTGTGGGTTTATTCTCTTGTAAGTTTGCTCTACTAGGCAACTTTTTACTACTTTAACAGAGCACAATGGTTCATACATATGCAATCTATAATTTTATATGTTATATGTCTTTGGATAATCGAATCCATGCCCAATTTTGGTGATCAAGACTATTCAGTTAATGTGTCAGACCATGTATAATGTGTCACCAAAATATTCTTCGATTGGACAATCTTACATGTCCAACTTATGAACTGTAAGTGGATTGTTTACTGTCTACTTTATGATAGGAGATTTTGGGAAGATATTTGATGGCGACTGATGGTGGGTGGCACAAGAGTGCGTGGTTTGAATTGTGAAAAAATGGGGCTTACTATATCACTGGTGTTAGAACAAATATAACATATCATTTTGATCAAGTGCATGTTAATGAGTTAATTTATGTGTTATTGATGCACATAGAATGAATATCTATATTGATGTTGATCTTTAAAAATGTATTAGAATGCACGGTTTTATACTAAGGCGTCACTGCTTACATGTTTGTAACTAGTTCATTAGTGGGTTATTCTTTGTATTTATAATGACCTAAAAATTAAGTTATAATGTAAACCAACCATTGGTATGAATAACTTTTATAATAATGAGTGCACACAAGGAATAAATGAGTATGTTATATTGAACTTAATCAGATCAATGACCAAGTCTATCAAATTATGGGCTCACTTATCACTGTGTATCTATAGACAATGCACATTATTCATTTTGTATCATTGCATGTATTTTGTGGCCTTTGATCCATTTTATGTGGATTGATGATTGATATGTTTGAATCTTGTATCTATGTGCCATATGTACAAAATATAGTCTTCCTATTATAATAAGATACATTAGACAATGTATGACACTTGATACGTAAACACTTAGAAATTATACATATGTGGAAAACATCCCACTTATAAATATTTGAAATTGCGCGTGGAGGTTATGTACTTATATGCACTACAATGTTTCAAAGTTATAGATCCATACAAATATTATATTGGCCTATGTAGGATGATTAGGCTAGTGTATTTTAAAATATTACCTTTTGCAGGCCCAATAAATGAAAGGTTTAAATCTTGCATATATATTACTTTTATGAATATTAAGTACTTGATAACTCACATTATATGAATGCTCGTCTCTCTGGAGTTTTACTTACCATAAAACAAATGGTAACTTGAGTTTCTCAAATGGACTAGTAGTAAATGTGCATTAATTCAATGTTAATTCTGACTTACATTTTATTATGTAGAAAGTAATATAGAATATTGGGTCCAATAACAGACGGACCATCGGCACATATAACTTAACTGTTTAACACACTTATCGCTACTTTTCTATAAACGGTTCATATTAGTGCTCTTATACATAAAGTTGTTGATAGGGTGACGAGTGTACAAGCTTTATTTATGAGACAAGTTATATTTACTTTTGGCATCATTTACCATACTTTTTAGACAATATTACTTACTTAGAAAGGTAGAGGAAATGTTAATTCCATCTGATCATGTGCCAATCTAAGACACGTGTTAGTCAATTCATATGATGGTTCCTATGAAAGATTTTTCTTAATAGATTTATCAGATGGGCCATAGATATATCTATCAAGGCTAAATCTGAAATTGTGGGGGTGCACTCGGATACATAAACCACTTAATGCATAGAATCCAAGTTTAATTAATATTTATTTGATAAATGGGTTGCATTAAAATTAAAGATTTGCACTAAAGAAACTATATATTGAATATTATAGATCAATATGCACATATTTTATGTTGATGTGTACATCTTTGAGACAAGGTGTCTGTAATTAAACATATTGCATGTTTTAATGATCAAATTGGTAGCCATCAAATGAATGGTAGAAAGAATATTGGTGGCGGTCTGAATTCATAAGATGATTGTTAGATCAATAAGATTTTTAGGCTATATTCTATTCTCATTGGAAGCTAGATTTGGACATTTGAGATTGGTATTCATATGAGACTATAAGTTTATGTAATGAACTGTGTTGTTTTATCATTAACAAATATATTTACTGGCCAAACTTATGCACAGATGGAGCTCATTGTTCAATCCATCGATCAAGATACTTGATAATGAATTTTGACATTTCTCTTCCATATTTAGTTGCCAAATATTCATTGATTGTATTGAATTCTAATCATTAATTGATAAATTGGCCAACTTTTCATGTGTTAGGGAACATATGATAACATGACAATGTTGCGATATGATTACATGAAAGTTATACTCTATTTTAGTTGTTATATATCTATGCATGATAGATTACTCCAGCCTCTTTGTATTACAAATACAATAAGGTCGATTAACTTAACCACCAGTTAGTTGAATGATGGCCTAGTGAAGTTGCTTGAATTGTAAGAGTACATTCAAGGCTAAGAAAGTTAGTTGTATTCAGATCCAGTGATATGACAACTATCATAATAAAAGTGATGCTCAATATCTGTTACTTGATGGAGTCATAATTGTTAACTCTGTAGGTTAGAAATGAGTTCAGTATACTTTGGCTTGAGATATGAATAATCAAAGAGGCTGCAATTGACTGCCAAAGACTTGATTGTAAAGCAAAAGGAGGAATCAGCCTAGGCAGAGGCTCATTTATGAGTAGCTAGTTGGTGAGGCAATAACTTGTCAATATGAAGATCCCTAGCTAATCTGAAAGGATGATTAGCCACAATGGGACTAAGACAAATTCATATGAGAAGAAAGCCTGACGGAGCAAAGACGGGTGGAGGTAAAAGGCCTACGAGTCATAAATCTTCTAACCAAGTGACTATCTAAAAGATTAGTCAATAATACATTGAAGGGAATGGGGCTGAACCTAACATATAAGCTACTAGTGTTGGCAACCCAACCTATACGAGTAGAGATCCTATTAGATAATTTCAACAGATAAACAAAAAGACACGAGGTAGACGATTGCACTGATGTAAATGAGTCCCTTTTATGGTGTACAGTGCGAGCAACAATAAAGAAGGATGAGTTTTTGAACTCTTAATGAATCCATAGCCATATATTTGGTGGTGTACCCAATTGCTGTGTACACTTGATGGAATTCACCTATATGAGTGTGGAGGTGGAAACCACTTCCTATGAGAATCTAAGCGAATTCTCTAGAGCACTCATGAAATCTAGGTAATGATGTATGACCTAAACGCACCAAACCGCAAAATCACTTGTAGCGGAAAAGTTGTGTGAATGACATGTACTTGCGATCTATATCAAAAGGAATCAGGTTCAAGAATATGGTGTCACCTGATTCCTTTAGACCTATCATATTTACTCTAATGTCGGTTCAAGTCTATGGTGACACAGGCACCATTGCACAACTCTTCCATCTTCACTCGAAATGTCAAAAATTTTGAAACATGTGGGAGATTGTTGTATTTTAAATTATTTAAAAATAATTTAGTGTTTCAAAATATCTGTTAGGACGGACCATGGTTGTGGCCATAAGTGTGCATGTGCCCTATGGATGTGTCTTTTCACTGAAAGATTATATCCTTTCAATTTTTGTTTTGAAAAGTTATGTCTTTTGAAGCCTAAGGGTCACACCACTTGGGTTTAAACCAAATAGTCACAACCCTTTGTGAAAGGGTATCTTTACAAAGTCTATAAATAGATTTTCTCTCATCTGTTTTTTTTTTTTTTTTTTTTAAAAGTAAGAAAAAGTTTGTTTTATATAAAAAGTACGGTTGAAGTGTTTTCTAGTTCGGGTTAAGACTACAAAGTGGTTCGAGCCTGTGTATAGTGAGTGCACTGCTGGGACTCGGTCATAGTCGTTGTATCCTGGAGGTCGATTGCTCTGGAAACCTGTTGCACTTGGGACGCAGTCCAAGGGGAGCTAATTCGATTTCAAACCGAGTGACTCATGTCACGCCTCGACTTCTATAAACCGATAAGTTTTCTCTTTTTCTCGATTTAAATTTATTTTATTTAAATAGTTTTTCAAACTCCATATCCTAACAATGGATTGGACCATCCTAAATTGATCAGCCTCCAAAGTGGGTTTGTAAAAAAAATAAAATGGCGCCGAAGGTCCACATTCAGTACATAAAAGTAAAGAAAACCAACGGTTATGATAATTGGATAGGTGGTGTCTCTAAACATGGCCCATCCATGATAGGGCCCACTATATGGATGACCCCTACATATACATCACTCTCTTTGCGTACCTGGGGAGAGATGCCTCTACCACATCCCAGTTCTCATGGCTTTACTACGCCATGATTGTGAAATGGGAACTGTTGAAAAAATTAGGAAAAAAAAAAGAAGAAAAGAAAGCAAAACAAAACAAAATTTTCCTTATCTTATGGCTTTATTGTTGGTTTAGTCCCACATTGGAAAGGACATGGGAAACTAAAGCCTTTTATACTGGACTCTTTGGCTTATTGTTTATATGGAAAACCAATGGAGAAACCTCTTAAGTCAAGTTGGGGTGAGGCTTCTCTGCATATGGGTACATAGTTTTCATGCACTGTCAAATAATTAATGAGCAGGTAGTTTTCATGCACCATCAAATAATTCTCTTTACAAAGCCCTTTGTTTCTCATTTTTCATATTAATGAGCTGGCATACGTCATCTCTCATTTTTCAAATAGACTCGATCTCTTCTTTGTCTCTCTCTCTCTCTCTCTCTCTCTCTCTCTCTCTCTCATATTTTTCTCTAAGTTTTTATATCTGCATTCAAATCATAAAGATCAAGCTTGGGTTTGTTGGCTGAGATTGTGTGTGCACCTGATCAGAGTCGTTCATCATAGAGGAAAAATGTTGTATCCTAGGGGAAGAGTTGTTGAGACCCAATTCATCGAGGATTTTCTTTGTAAGAGAATTTGTCTTTAAGACGGCAATTATAATTTTGCCTTGGCTCTCCAGATAATATTCTTATTATTTCTTTTTGTAATATCTTGACTTTTTGGATAAGAACCAACACATCTAGTGGGGCCCATCGGTGGGCTCTACTGCATATTGTAACATCAAAGACCATCCAATCAATGTGGACTAAAATGGCAAAGCAACTTGATATTATCCATCCACTATTTTGATGAAGGCTTAATGCGGGGCCATTTTCACACTAGGCTCGAGCGGGGTTGTCTATAGGATGCAGGGGCATTCTTGGGGTAGGCAGCCCGTGTGAGGCGGGCCCCACCCGTTTGAGGTGGGTGTCTCGTTTGAGGCGGTTCCCATGTGATTTGGGGCCGACGAGGGGAGTTCGGCTGAGGTCATAACTCATGAGATGTGGGGCCTGAGCTATGAGATAAAAGGATTGATTCACCATGCTCTAACAGTTTAAGTTTTTAGAGTAAATGGTTAATTGTCCTGCATCAGAGCTCCTCTTTTCCCTAGAGGTGTACACAAGTCGAACCGAGTCAAGCTGGGCACAGCTCGACTCGGCTCTACCACTTGTTGACCCCAACTCAAACTCAACTCGGCTCAGTCCCGAGCCTAACTGACCAGCTCGGCTCAATTTGGTCAGCAGCTCAGGCCAATTCGAGTTGAGTTCAAGCCAGGATCGAGCCAATTTCGCCTGTGCAGCATTTTCACAAACACATGGACTGCACTTTCAAAATCTCACTGGATGTAAAATAGCCGCAGTGGTTTTACTGATATTTCATCAAACACCTTGTAAGTAACATAAAAATCTAGAAAAAAAAGGGTATTTGTGTCATATACATGCCTTACTTGCCAACAGCCACATTTAGTTGAGTCATTTCATCAAAATTACTATTTAGGGTCAGCTTTACTATTCTTCTTTTCAAGTGGTTATAGTGACTGAAATGGGTGGAAGCGCATTATGCGGAGAACCGTACTCCATTGACCTCCATAGCATATATGGGGCCGTGAAGAGGAGTGTTTCAGGTCCTCAAGAGCAGGAGTACATAAATGTATGGAGGGTAGAGAGAAGATCAAAGTTCCATGAGCCCCATAGTGATGTATTTACTATATCCACTCTGTATATCTATTTGGTGAGATCATTTTAGAGTATGAGTTAAAATAATTAAGTTATATTCAAAGCTTAAGTGGACCACACCAGAAATAATAGTGGGGATAGTGACTTTCGCCGTTAAAATATTTGTAGGGCCCACCATTATGTTTATTTTCCATCCAAACTGTTCATAAGGTCACACAGATCTGGATGAAGAAAAGAAACAAATATAAGATAATCCAAAACTTCTGTAATCTTAGGAAGGTTTTGATGGTAGACATTCAATCCTCCCTGATTTCTGCGGTGTGGCTCACTTGAGCTTTAGATCTCTCTTTGTATGGCTCAAGCCTTATAAGGTTCTCATCAAATGGATGGATGATTTGGATATAACACATACCTCATGGTGGGGCCAATAGACCTTAGTGACATCAACACACCACCAAGGAGGGTGGTGTGTGGTAAACCTGGCAATCTGCTTCCCAAATTGGTGTATGATTTGGACGCGGATTAGATACTGACAAGGTTAGTAGCCAAAACCCTACTGAAGTGATGTCACCAAGCTATGTGGACCCCACCATGATACATGTGTTGTATCCATACCGTCCATTAATTTGGAGAGATCATTTTATGGCATGAGAAAAAGAATTAAATAGATCTAAAGTTCAAGTGGACCCCACCATAGAAAACAGTGGGGACAGTGACATCCACCGTTCAAAACTTCTTAGGGCCACAGAAGTTTCCAATCAAGCTGATATATTTTTTTTTACTTTATCTATCTCTATGTTAACTTATGAGTAGGTTGGATCTCGAAAATACATCATAGTGGACCTTATAAATGTTTCAACGGTGGGTGTGATTGCTCCCACAGTTTTCTGTGGTGGGTCCAGTTTAACTTTAGATCGATCTCATTCTTATTTTTTCATGCCATAAAATGATCTCTACAAATGGTTGGACGGTATGGATACAACACACGCATCATGGTGGGGTCCTCAGAGCTTGGTGACATCACTTCAGTAGCAATTTAACTACTGACCATGTCAGTATCTAATCGGCGTCCGTGTGATTTTCCTCATGCTGGCGAATTAAATCATTTCAACTAGTTATTCATTACCAAATGTTATGATAGGGAATAGGGTGTGATCCAAACATGGCCCTCGAAAAATCAGACGACATTGATAGCCTAGTCAGTTAAATCTGGCTTCCCAATGTTGTAATAATGCAATGAATTTTTTATTTTTTTTACCCGAGTGGGAAAGCAAACATACCAGTCACCCCAATTACAAATTCAACCTCATATATCTTTCAAAATGATTGAAATTGGAATAAGATTTTCATTTAGAGTATGATTTTCATTCATAGAGTATAATTTTCCACGTGACCTTGACACATGGGTATTGAATTATCCCTCTTGAGATATTCAAGCTATTTGGATCGGTTTTATCAATTCTTTAATTATAATTTTTTTAATGATTTGAGGTGACATTATTTTTCATGATATACATAATCACCTGCAAACTATATGCATCGGGTAATTTTGAGGAGGGAAATCGAACTTACATTTGTTGAGATCACACCCATGATGCATATCGTTCGCCCAAACACGATGTGGGTTTCATTAATCATAATATCACTAATACTACAGTTGTCCATGCTCTGTTGAGTGGGTGATCCATGGTGCGAAAACTCAAAATTCAACTCGACTTGTTGTCTGGCTCAATTGGGTAAACTCAAAGACTATCAACTCAATTCAATATTTTAATAATTAGATTTAAATTTATACAGTTTGTTGAGAAAATTTTAAAATTATAAAAAAAATGGTAAAATAAATAATATATAATTGTGGTATTTGATGTGGGTTCATTACAGTTCTGCCCCAAGTCCTGTAGTGAGTTGACCAGGTTTTCAGGCCAACTAGATGAGTCTTGTCGAGTCTCAGTATAGTCAAGCTCATGTGCGAGTTCCGAAAAGACTCCGTGAGATTTGTCAAGCTCATGTGCAAGTTTCCAAAAGACTCACCTCGAAATCTCACCGAGTCGAGTTGAGTTGGCTAGAGACCTTGCCAACTCAATTTGACTCATCCAAGTTTCGAGTTGACCAACCAAGGTTATTGAGTCAACTGAGTTTCTGGGTGAATGCTCATCAGCGAGTTTGCAAAAGACAGCTCGAAATTACACTGAGCGGAGTTGACTAGTCCGAGTTTCGAGTTGACTCACCGAGTTTCAGAACTATAACGCAAAGAGAAGGAAAGAATGCGAAGGTGGACGAACCTGGGTCTCTGCCGGTGGCGTTGTCGGCGTACCCTTTCTCTAACAAGCTTTTAACGAGCATGGACCCCACATATCCTGTGGCTCCAGTTACGCATGCCCTCTTCCTTTCCATCTTAGCCGTTGCCATTTCGGTCCTCCCTCCAACGAAGATGAGAGCCGTCACCAAACACAGACTTGTATGATTTTCCTCATGCTGGCGAATTAAATCATTCCAACCAGATATTCACTGCCAAATGTTATGATAGGGGATAGGGTGTGATCCAAACACGGCCCTCAAAAATTCAGACGAAATTGATAGCCTATCCAATTAAATCTTGCTTCCCAATATTGTAATAATGCAATGAATTTTTTTATTTATTTCACCCGACTGGGAAAGTAAACATGCCAGTCACCCCAATTACAAATTCAACCTCATGTATCTTTCAAAATGATTGAAATTGGAATATGATTTTCATTTAGAGTATGATTTTCATTCATAGAGTATGATTTTCCACACGGCCTTGGCACATGTGCATTGAATTATGCCTCTTGATATATTCAAGTTATTTGGGTGGGTTTTATCAATTCTATTTTATTAATTATAATTTTTTTAATGATTTGAGGTGACATTATTTTTCATGATATACATAATCACCTGCAAACTACATGCATCAGGTAATATTGAGGAGGGAAATCGAACTCACATTCGTTGAGATCACACCCATGATGGGTATCGTTCGCCCAAACACCATGTGGGTTTCATTAATCATATAATATCACTAATACTACAGTTGTTCATGCTCTGTTGAGCACGTGATCCATGGTGCGAGAACTCAAAATTCAACTCAATTCAACTCAGACTTGTTGTCTGGCTCGAAATTACACTGAGTAGAGTTGACTCGTCCGAGTTTCGAGTCGACTCACCGAGTTTCGGAACTGTAATGCAAAGAGAAGGAAAGAATGCGAAGGTGGACGAACCTAGCTCTCTGACGGTGGCGTTGACGGCGTACCCTCTCTCTAACAACCGTTTAACGAGCATGGACCCCACATATCCTGTGGCTCCAGTTACACATGCCCTCTTCCTTTCCATCCTAGCCGTTGCCATTTCTGTCCTTCTCCTACGAAGATGAGATCGTGAGAGCCGTCACTATATATTGACGGTCCGGGTTTGACCTCAGCTCCAATTTTCCTTGGCTTGCGTAGAGACCTTTCAATGAAAGATTCTTATGCTAGTTCACCACCGTTTAAAAATGATGGTGAATCTCCGTCCGTAGATAGGATATACTTTCACAGAAATCTACACCGTCCAATCGATGTAGCTATGGATGAACGTAGATGAAATTACAGCAAGAAGAATTTCCCAACGTTTGCCTCTTCCATGAAAATTTGGACGCCTAACTAACCATCCATTTAATGTTTGGTTGGGTTACATGATCAATGTTGATTTTATGGTCCTTTTACAGTACGCCCCACAATTTGAATGGTCAGGATAACTATAAATAAGAGTTGGATGTGAGGAAGATGTGTCACCACTGTTTTTAAAATGATGGAGAACTATCATCACCGTCTTACTTGCTTTCATCAGCCGTCTGGCAGCGACACATGCACCTACCGCCCTTTACCAGAGAAGCGGATCAGGTACGTCCCTCACCGTGGGGCCAACCTTGATGTATTTATTGTATATCCATGCCGTCCATCCATTTTTCCTGATCATTCTAAGCAATGAGCCTAAAAATGTAGTAAATCTAATTCTCAAGTGGACCACATAATGGGAAAAAGTGGTGATTGAACGTTCACCGTTGAAAACTACTTGTGGTTACTGGCCGTAATTTTTATTTTACATCCAACCTAGTCGTAAGGTCATACAGACAGGGATGGAAAGGGAAAAACAAATATAAGTTTGATCCAAAACTTGTCTGGCCCGTAAGAAGTTTTTAATGGTCATCCAAACCGTTGATATGGTAGGCCCCATCGGATGATCCTAATCGTCCTAGAACGTGGTCGTTTCCCCTTCCTTGTGTAGATATGAGTTCGTGGTTTGCTAGCCCCATCGGCACACTATCTACACGCACCTTCATACGCAACACATGTGCCAACCGGACGAGCATGGGACATGGACTTACATTGGAGATGGCCATACACAAATCTGACTTGTCCACTTATCCGTTGGCCCAGCCCTACATGAAATCAAAGGACGGTTTTGACTTAAATTTTTTTTTTTTTTAAATGATCTGATTCATCTTCAACACAAAGTGTAATTTTACATGGAAAAACCATTAAAGGAAAAAAAAAATAAAATCAAGGCACAAAGTAACCGAGTAATGCATTGTAGAGGAAGAAATTACGTGACATAACATAGAGTCTTAATTGATTCGAACAAGTCTTGAATCTCCTTTTTCAAACCCTAACTATACCCTTAAATCCTTACTTATAAAGTCTTAATGCACATATCCCTTTTCCAAGACTCGATTATACTTATTATTTATAGTGTTATAATAAGAATAGAAAACAACTTACACACTTACGTAATTTTGCACGCATCTTCAACGAGACTTTTGATGGCATCAGCACCCCATCGAGTATTTGTTGTGGCAACGAACTTCCCTCGATGCCATTGAGAAACAACACCAAAACATTCCAACAACCAACATAAATTTTTCAAATTTTGTTGATGGGTCAAGCATCTATTGATGGCATCAATAGACTCCATCTATTAACAAATTTAAGACATCAACAACACTTATTTAGTTTAAACTTATCTAACCATTAGAGAATTCTTTTTGAGTCTATGTCAACCTTAATACCATCCGATTATACTTTGGACCGACATGGCCCTCTTAAAATTTGTCTAGCCCAAACCTGATCCAACATTACCCATTTAATCATAAATGAGTTTGGCTTGAACTGTCCAACCCATCACAAATGTGCTCAGGCTTCAGTGTGGAATATAGTGCTAAAGGTATACCTAATTAATTTATATGCACTAACATACATATTTCATTTATATGTATCTACACTTCCTAATTCATACCTTTTCAGGGCATGTCATCTGTGGGCCCTACCTAATGAATGGCCCACATTTGGTAGATAATCAGGCATTTCATCACATTAAGCTCTTTCTTAAGAGAGAATAAACCAATTTTCAAACTGTAGTTTGCAGGAGCATGGAAGAAGATATAGCTCTCAATTGGCCAACATTCCAACAGCCCTCAAGTACTCCACCGATTCATCGTACATTTCTTCGATCCCATACTTGTAGCTAAATCCAGCTTTAATCAGCTTATCTGAGGAGAAGATCGACTTGAGATTCGCTGGAAAATCCCCAAAACTGGAATAGATCACACGATTCAAAATCATTTCAGGCAATAAATCTGGATCGACCAAGGTAACATGGATGATGAAGAATTCACGATGGAGAGAAATGATAGCACAAAGGTACTTGCAGGCTACGTGTCACATTTGTACCGGATGCAAATTGTAGCCCTGAATGCCGAAGTTCCTGCACTGGGAAGCCAGGTGGGGCCCACCTTGATGTTTGTGAGAAATATACCCTGTCCATATTTCTGAGATCCACCGTGATGTTTATATGCCATCCAAACCATTCATAAGTTCATTACACTTGGATGAACTTAAAAAAGAAAAATATTAGTGTGACCCAAATGTTTCAATGGTGGGCATTCAATCTCCACTGTTTCCTGTCGTGTGGCCTACTTAAGTTTTGGATCGGCCTCATTTTTGGTCTCAAGAACTAACATGAAGTGGAAAAACTGACGAACCGACTGGATGGATTTTATACAAACATCACAGTGGGACCCACCTAGCTTCCGACCACAGGAACTTCGGGTGCGGATTAGATACTGACAGGTTGAGTAGCCAGGCTAGCTACTGAAGTGACGTCACCAAAGCTCCGTGGGACCCACCATGATGTATGTTCAGTATCCACGCCATCCATCCATTTGGAGAGATCATTTTGGGGAAATATCCAAAGAATGATTTAAATCCAATGTTCCAGTGGACCCCAGCACAGAAAACAGTAGGACAGTGACGCCCTCCATTAAAAACTTCTAAAGGCCACAAAAGTTTTAGATCAGGTTGATATTTGTGTTTTCCCTTCTTTCATGTATTTTTTAACTTTTCAACAGGTTGGATTTCAAATAAACATTATGGTGGGCCTTAGGATTGTTTCAACGGTGGGAATCACTCTCCCCACTGTTTTCTGTGGTGGGGTCCAATAAAGATTTTTATTTACCTTATTCTTTGGCTCATGCCCTAAAATGATATCTCAAAAATGAATGGACGGTGTGGATACAACACATACATCATAATAGGACCCACAGAACTTGGTGACGTCACTTCAGTAGCGGACTCGCTACTCAACCTGTCAGTATCTAATCCGCGTCCAGAAACTTCCCGCTGTTGGGAAAGGGATTGGCTATTTCCCCTGCCACTAGTCAATGGCTAGTGGTCGGTGCCCTGTGGGCCCCACCATGATGTATGTGCTTCATCTATGCTGTCCACCCATTCTTCCTGATCATTTTATGCTACGAGCCGAAAAATGAGATTGATCCAAATCTGAAGTGGACCGCACAGTGTTGATTGAATGCCCACCATTAAAAATTTCCTGGGGCCATATAAGTTTTGAATCAAACTGATATATATATATATATATATATATATATTTCCCTTCATCCAAGTCTGTATGACCTAATCAACAGGTTAGATGTCAAATAACCATTACAGTGGGCCACAGGAGGTTTTTAATGGCGTGGTCCGCTTGAGATTTAGATATACCTAATTTTTGAGATCAAGAACTATATTTATCTTTCAAAATGGATGGACGGCGTGGATAAAACACATACATCATGGTGGGGTCCAGATAGCACCGACCACTATCGACCTGGCTGATGGCTGCGTCACCAGCCAAACCGCGTCCCTGCAGTTGGGGTCGCAGGCAATCAAATTCCATTTGTAGCAAACACGAACCTTACAGTAGATGGGCCACCCAATGGAGATGGCATTTTAAAAAAGGTAGGGTAAGCCATGTTGGAATCATTGGACGGTGTGGATTGATGGATGTTTTCTAAAACATAGATTGGAAGAGAAAATGAAAGAAAATCAGAAGGCTTACTCAGTGATGACATTATACTGTGGATATCGTTTTGAGAGGAATTTTGAAAGTTCCCGGACACACGTGTTAACAGCGCAGCATATGTAACGGCCGGAAGCTGATTCGTTCTCCGCTGCAAAGATGTGGGCCCTACATACGTCCTCCACGTGTACGAGGGAAATCGACCCCGAGATCAGCTGAAGGCTTTTCAAAATGTTGACCATGATTTCGTTCCCTACAAATGCCAGCCGTAAACTATGAAAATGCTCCGATACAAACAACGGACGGTCTAGATCTTGTACGTGTATTCGCATGTGCGTGTGGTGGGACATCTAACCGTCCATCAAGTGAGAACTAGCTTGTATATGACTGAGTACAAGAAATGAGGTTGGGCCAATCATCTGGTGGGCCAGAGGAGTAGGAAACAAATGGACGGCTGCGTCACCTTTTTAATCCGTTGATTTTTTACATTAATGTGGCCCACCAAATGGACGTGTGTGCCATCTTGGCACTTGTGGAGACGTGTACAGGCCAGTGGGGCCCACTGTTGGGAAACGGATTGGCTAGTGGTAGGTGCTCTGTGGGCCCCACCGTGATGTATGTATTTCATTCATTCCGTCCACCCATTCTTCCAGATCATTTTATGGTATGAGCCAAAAAATGAGGTTGATCCAAACATCAAGTGGACCCCACAGTGTTGATTGAATTCCCACCATTAAAAACTTCTTGGGGCCACAAAAGTTTTGGATCAAGATGATATATATTTTTTACCTTCATCCAAGTAGTCTGTATGACCTGATCAACAGGTTAGATGTCAAATAACCATTACAGTAAGCCCTAGGAGGTTTTTAATGGTGGACATTTAATCACTACTGCTTTCCCATGGTGTGGTCCACTTGAGATTTATATCTACCTCTTTGTTAGTAAAAAGGCCTAAAATTATCTTTCAAAATGGATGGACGGCGTGGATAGAACACATAGCTCATGGTGGGTCCACATAGCACCGACCACTAACTACCCACCAGTAGGGCTGAAATTCAGGCGGGTTGGTGCTGAACCCTGGCCCAACCCAAGGTTCCTATACCTCAACCCAACCTAACCTCGGGTTGAAAATTCTCAACCCAAGCTCAACCCAAGTGGGCTCGGACAGGTTAGGTGGGTTGGTCGGGCCTATATGCTAATATTTTCATTATTACATTAGTCTATTATATTTCAATGCACTTCTTATTTTTTGTACCTACAATTTTATTAACTATAAATGTAGTTATCTATGGTAAAGAATTTTATTTTTTCTAAACTAACAAGCTAAAATTTAGGACTACTTTAAAGGTTATGTTATGCAGTACACAATCTATTTGCGAGAAAAATTTGGCATATCTTGTTAGCTTGAATCATTAGAAATGGCGTGGGCCAATGAGACCTGCTGGCACTGGAATTTCCTATGCCTTCAGCACAGATGATCCACACTCAATTACAGTTTATAACTTACATATTGATCGGGTTCTCGGGTTGGGTCGGGCAACCTGAGACCTCAACCCAAGCCCGACCCGACCTTTATCGGGTTAGTGTTTATATAGCCCAAGCTCAAGACCAAACACGATACATCCTGCCCGAGCCCAACCCAATGTCAGGTCGGTCATGGGTCGGGCGGGTTCTGACTTTATCACTACCCACCAGCCAAACCGCGTCCGATATATTACATGCCATATGTTCGAAGCTATGGGGGGCCACTCTTGATGTGGATGTGAATCCATACCGTGCATCTGGTGCCTCTTCTCATTTTCACTGTACATTCCACGAGTTATCTTGATTTAAAACCCAGATGGGATACAATCATGTTGAAAACTTTGTGGCCTACCTTAGTTCTTTTAATGCATTGAGTTTCTCTGTATCCCTTCATCCGAGTGGGCAATAAAAACAGGAAGAATGGGTTGGATGACATAAATACGAAACGATGGACCTCACATTCCATCTGCGAGTTTCTATGCTGGGTGCACCCCTGCCTAACGTCTCCAGTTTTTTCCTTTGGCGTGGCCCACCTGAGTTATGAATCAAGCTGTATTTTGGGATTTAGGCTTAACATGCTGGAGACTATCTAATGGACGGGTTGATGGCATTCATTCATCACTGTGGCCCCACATAGCTTGAACCCGTTGTAACGTGACCATTCATGATGTTTGTGCCCGTTGATGGCACGTATGGACACATATAGCACTTACCATAAAACACATTTCGTATTCTAGATCTCACCTGTGAGTAAGGATAGAAGCATCTGGACGCTTCCTGGAGCCTCAGGAGTTATAGAAGGGCCGAGGATGCCAACAGGAACAACGGTGATGATATCGAGGTTGTTTTCTTTAGCGAATTTCCATGCTTCCTTCTCTGATAGGGTTTTTGACACTCCATATCCCTGCATTGTTTTATTTTACATTAATTTTGTAATATTCCCCCATGTAGTTAGTTTCTGTCTCTACTGTGGTTACCAAGGGAGTATTTGGATTGTAAGTTACTTATACATTCATTTCTACTTGTAATTAAGTTGGTAAACAGTGGTTATCAAGGGAGTATTTGGATTGTAAGTTATTTTAGATAAGTTACTAATACATTCATTTCCACTTGTTAAGTTGGTAAACAATATACTTGTCAGCAAAAAATAAATAAATAAAAAAGCACGTTTTGTTTTCAACATCGCATAAGTATTAATTATCTCTTAAGTTTGTTTGGTCAACTTATATATTCTCTACTAATCATGTGGGGCCAACCTTTGATATTGTGGATTGTTCATTGTGTGGGCCCCACCTTTAATGTGGGCCACCATTGTGCAGGGACCACCTTAGATGTGAGCCATTTATCATTAGGGACCTTTAATTTGCATTGTCCACTATGTAAGGCCTAGCTTTGAAGTTGGTAATCCCTCAAGTAGGGCCCACCATCACTGTTATTGTCTATCAAGTGGTGTTCACCTTTAATATCCATATCCCATCCCATTGACTGCCCATCATGTGGGCCCAACCTCTGATGTGGGCCGTCCATCATATGTGGTCCGACTTTGATGTGGGCCACTCATTGTCAGGGATGATGTTTGATGGGGACCGTCTATCATGTGAGGCCCATCTTGATGTGGATTATCCATCCTGTGAAGCCCTTCTTTGATGTGGACCATCCATCATCTGGACCCCACCTTCATTGTGGATTGTCCATCATGTGGGCCCCACCTTTAATGTGGGTTGTCTATCATGCACGGCTTGCCTTGGATGTAGGCCATTCATCATTAAGGGCCAACCTTTGATGTGGACCGTCCATCATTTAAGGTCCACCTCGATGTGGGACATCAATCATGTGGGGCCTACCCTTTGATATAAAGTGTCCATCATATGGGCTCCACCTTTGATGGGGGCAGTACATCATATGGGGCCTCCTATAATAAGGAGAGAGAGAGAGAGAGAGAGCCACCTTTTAACATGGATGCTGACTCAGGAGAGAAAACTAGAAAACTGCTAAGTCAAAAAGCTATAAAAGAAATGATTAAAATAAGTAGTTTTTAGCATTAAGTTACTTTATAATTATGCTTATCGAATTAACTTAAGTGAAAAAATTAACTTAATAACTTAAAATAAGTTAATAAGTAACTTATTTGGTAGTATCCCAATAGGCCCTAAAAGACATGAAAGATCCAATAAAAGAAGAGAATGACTTGTTTGGCTATAAGGAAAATCATGAAAAATGAGGGAAATGGAAATGTTTTATCATTAATGTGACTTTTTATGTTGTTTTGATTAAAAGAAAAAGAAGGATGCCACGTGGTGGATCAGACTATTTTTTATTTTTTTAATAAAACATTTATTGATTAGGAAAAATGTATGGTTGCAATCCATTGAACACCTTCAGGCCGCTGACATGTGTCAGACATTTCATTATATTTTTCATTGGATGCTTAAAACTTGGCTTGAACATTAGTGTGTACACTGATGATTCGATTTACCATATGTTCTGCAACAACACTCACGCCTTGAAGCTTAGGAAATGGAACTAAATTAGGGGCATGCTTAGGTAATCGTCTGTACATAACTTCAAACAAGCACTTGGTGAAATGGTTTTGCATATTGTTGAACGCAAATTCTGCCTGTGCTAAGGAAAAATCTCACTACTTGGGCTTATTACCTAAGATACATCATATAAGGTTCCCGAGTGTATGATTCACCACTTTAGTTTGCCCATCTATATGCGGATGTTTTGCGCTGCTGAACTATATGCGGATGTTTTGCATTGTTAAACTATACATTGGTGTCAAATTGCCTCTGGCTCTGAACCTACGTGCCTATGACTTCGTTTCCCAGGAAATCCGTGCAGTGGAAGATCCTGAATTTGAGACTTTCTACACCAAAAATATTCTCTTAAACGAAGGTATTCGTGCTTGGATGGCAGCTCAGGATCAGCCTCATGAAAACCTTATATTCCCTGAGAGGAGGTTCTACCCATGGAAACGCTCTTTAATGGAACTTTATCTTCAGTTGGTCGTGACCAAGAAACCACCGGGTTCGCTTGGTGGGCCGGGAATGCCCGACTTATCAATTTGTCCGGTAAACTACTCGAAGCTCACGTAGCCCATGTTGGATTAATCGTATTTTGGGCCGGAGCAATGAACCTATTTGAAGTGGCTCATTTCTACCAGAGAAACCCATGTATGAACAAGGATTGATTTTACTTCCCCATCTAGCTACTCTAGGTTGGGGGGTAGGCCCGGGTGGGGAAGTTGTAGACACCTTTCCATACTTTGTATCTTCGTCCAAAAGTAACTGAGGAACTTAGTGTCACAATTTGAAGTGATAGATTTTGGGACACCATGCATGTAATCATATGACCTTTCAAAAGAATAAATTTGCGACATGTATAGCGTTGAGAGTCTTCTTGCACAATATGAAATGAGCCAACTTGAAGAATATATTGACCACAACAAACACCAAGTTCATTCCACACTGGATCTATAGAAGATCGGGCACAAAGTCCATAGACAAATTCTCCTAAGGGCCGTCAGGTACCAACAATGGAGTGTATAGGCTCGTGTTTTGTGATCGTCCCTTAGATGCCTGACACATGGCATTGTTGCACTGCCTTTCCAATATCCCATTTTAGTTTTGCCCATTAGTAATGCTCCTCCAAGAGAGCTATTGTTTTGTATTGCCCTTGGTGACCACCGAGGCCACCTCCATGTAGCTCTTTAATGAAATGCTCTCGCAATGAACTCTGTAGAATGCACAACCGATTTTCATTAAAGACGAAATCGTCCTGAATATGGAGGTTACTAGACTGATCCTCCTGACATCTAATCCATGCACCCTTGAAGTTGTCGTCATCGACATATGGGTCCTTAAGGTACTCGAACCTGATAACCTCGTTGCTCATGGTGATCAACAAGGCTGCATATCGGCTAAGCGCATCAACCACCTTGTTCTGTTATCTGACTTTGTGTACTGCGTATTTTATACGTTGACCATTTCTTACTAGCATTACTAAGTTTCTCATTGTAGAAGGCTTCTAGCATGCCCTCTTGAGACAACACACCCCCAATTCCAACATACGAAGTATCGCATTCAACTTCAAATAATTTATCAAGGTTAGGAAGTAAGAGAACCGGAGTAGTAGACAACCTCTATTTAATTTTAGCAAAACTTCTATCAATCTTATCGGTCCACTAAAAAATGCCCATTCTTCATGCAGTTGGTGATTAGTGCCACGATGGTATTGAAGTTCATCACAAACCGACGATAGAACGTCGCCGACTCGTGAAAACTTCACGCTTCATAAATGTTTGTTGGAATCGGCCAATCTCTAATGGCTTTCACCTTCTCTTCATCCACATGGATGCCCATAGATGTCACGAAAAATCCTAAAAATAAGAGGCTCCCTGTCAAGAAGCCATACTTCTTCAAATTCAGGTATAACTTATTTTCTACGAGCACTTGAAGCACCTGTTTGAGATGCCTCACATGGTCTGCGTCGCTCTCATTGTGTATCAAAATATTATCGAAATAAACCACTATGAATCATCCAATGAATGGTTTTAGAACCTGGTTCATTACTCTCATAAACATATTAGGCACATTCGAGAGTCCGAAAGGGCATGACCAACTATACATACAGACCCTCCTTGGTCATAAATATGGTCTTGTACTTATCACACATTCGAATACGGATCTAATGGTAGCCACTCTTCAAATCCAATTTGGAAAATAGTTTCACCCTCCTCGGCATGTCCAACATATCGTCTAGTTGTGACATAGGAAATCTTCACTTTAAGGTTATTTTATTTATTGCTTCGTTATCTATACACATGTACAAACTTTAATCCTTCTTAAATGTCAATAGAGTTGTTGCGATACTTAGACTCATAATTTCTTTCACTAGACCCTTACGAATTAATTCCTTTTCTTGTACTTACAAAATATCACACTCTTTTGGGTTCATTTGATAATGAGGGAGATTGGATAAACTAACCCCTAGGATAAGGTCGATATGATGTTCTCTTTCTTGCATGGGAGGCAACCCATCGGGAAGTTCATTGGGCCAGATTGTCTTAAATTCTCGCAATAATGGTTTCAGTTTTTCTGGTATAATTGTGAGCTCTACCTCTTCACCCTTCACAACCAATGCAAAGACCTTTCCCGTCTCATTGGACTCCTTCACTAAGTCTCGTATGGCTAGGAGAGAACGTTGTTCCACTTTAGAAGCTTCGGATTGCTCATCTGGGTCTATAGGGCGCGAATATGGTTTTTTTGTATAAATTATCTCATCCTCTATGAGTGGTATCATGATATGATTTCCACAGTCGACCAATTAATATAAGACAAGCCTCTATATCAACTACGTCACATACACTTGGTCCTTATAATGTTTACCAATTAAGAAAGAGATAGTTCATTGTTCAGTTACTTTCGTCTTGTTGACCTTCTTAATCTAGTCGATTGTGTATGGGGAGAAATGTTTTTCTGTTTTTAGCTGTAACTTTTCCACTATGACTTTGGAGATGATATTCTTGTTACTCATGCTATTTATGATCACATCATAGACTTTTTTAATTTACTGTACACCTTATTCAAAAGATATTATGACGTTGTGGGTGTATCTCCTTCTTTGGCGTATACATTCTCACTACTAGAGATTCATCGTGATCTTACGGAACCTAAACTACTTCGTCCACTTCATCATTCATGGTGTGTTTACTTCATAAACCTTCAGATCTTCTTTTATTTTTTAGTGCTTCCATCATTAATAATTAGGTTACACTTGCTGCTGAGGACACACATTTGATAGGTGACCCGGTTCGCCACATCGGTAACAATGATCTGGCCTTGGCTGACCGTAGGGGTTCGGGATCCTGCTTGGACCGACAATAATTCGCTGCTCTTTGGGATCTCACTTGTCCACTCCATGACTCTCAGTTTGTGGGTGTAGGAGGTTGAGGACCCCCTTACCGGTTCTTTTCCCTTGGCCTGTGGTGCTCTCTGTGAAGGACCCGTAGTGTCAACCCTATTAGCAGGATAGGCCTATGTATTGGATCGTTTAAGCTGCGTCTTTGCTTAGGTCGGGCTACATCTAAAACCAACTCTAGATTGTAACACGCAAACCACCGTTAAATCGAGCGACTTGCTGCGATTTAGTCTCAACTAAATCATTTTGAACCACTAAATAGTAGAATTCTTCTGTGTAATCTCTCACTGATTAGCTACTTTAACGAAAATTTTGGTATTATTCAAATAATACCTGATCATAATTGTTGGGGAGGAATTGCGCGCGCACTAGCTACTTCATCTATTACCAAGTGCAAATTGGCGCCTTCATCTGTCTCGTCCGTGTGAGCCGAAGCCATTCCCACATTGCCAAAACTCCGCCATTCAACTTGTAAGCCACAAGTTTAACTTTCTTTTCTTCAGGGATGTTCACATAGTTGAAGAAGCACTCAACTTCAAGTAGCCAATCGAGAAAGTCCTTGATGTGGAGTTGGCCATTGAAGTTAGGAAGATCGACTTTCATCCTGAAATCTCAATCCGTCCGATCAACCCGATTGCCGCCTCATCCGGGGTATCGAAGGATCATGTTATCAATCTCCTCCTTACAGGATCCCACATCCTTAAGCGAGACTCTGTGATTCAACGCCGGCATCACCCTACGATCAACACGGTTGTGAATTCTAGCACCTACTCGAGGCAGATCATTGCCATGAATATGGAGTTTTCCTAATGCCTCTGTTATGTGGTCAACAGTAGCCTGCATCCCTTGCATGACTTACTGATTCTCCCACTGTGTTGCCTCAAAAGTTGTTGCTGTTAAAGGATAATTCTCTAGAGTACCGAAAATGAGATTGTTGCCCGATTCGTCGTTAGAAGCAATTGATCTAAAGAAAAATCTCGCTTTGATACTAAACTGATGCAGGGAAGGGCGTGATGAGGACGAGCAACGTCTTCCTCAAGTGATAATACCTTGAATCGACATAAGAAATAAAATAGTTTTTTTTTTTTGAATTTAATTGAACGTCTCCTAAAATAAACGAGTTTGTATACTTAAATAACCCTAAACAAACCCTAAGACACAATTAGAAGAGACCTAAACAAATAAGGAAACAAAATTTGAAAAACACGTAAGTTTCTGTTGTTCGATGGTCGGATTGTCGATCGGTCGATTGATCTATTGGAATCGCCCAAAAACATCTAGAGACTAAAACAAAAAAAAAAAATTACATGAGTTTCGATCCATCGACTTGATCGACCTTGATCGATCTAACTATGCTAAATTTTGTTAATTTCCCTTTGGGCTACTTCTAATTCATTTGTATTAGGAACGTGATTGATCGACATCCTGCATCAAATACTCTACTCCCATCATATTAGGAACGTGCCTGATCCACGTCCTAGATCAAATACTCTACTACATCACTTAACCTTTAAAAAAATTTAAAAAAATCAAAAAGAAGAAGAAGAAGAAGAAGAAGAGTCAATCGGATTTTGGTCATTTTGCCATCCATACAGTAGAAGGATCCTTTTTGAAATTCAAAATTAGTTGTGGTCTTCTTCTTTTTTTCTTCATAATTTTAGCTTTTTTAAGAATCTTTTCAATGAAGGATTGGCTGCTTGAATGTAAAAGAAATAAAAGTTTCAAATGAGCCAAGCTGAGGCATGACCAAATCAGAACCATAAGCTATCAGATCAGACTTGGGCCAGGCTAGGTTCACCACAGTAATACTCAGTCCATGTGAAATCAATCAGCTTGGCCCCTTTCTTTTCTTTTTCTCTTTGTTCTTTTTTTTTTCTTTTTCTTTTTTAACACAGAACTCACACCACAAGGGGTACCCGAGCCCATAACCATGTGTTGAAACTCTTATGAGACTGAGGCATGATTAAAGACCCCCAGTCTGCCTGGGCTGGCTTGGCGTGCTTTCTATCCAAGTGTAAGCCTTTAAATTTTTATTATTGGGCCTAAAACTTAGTCCTGGGCTTTACCAATGGATCTCAATGATCAGCCCAAAACCTAGCCCAGCCCATTAACAACCCTGATTTGTAGCGAGTCAAACTGAGTCTGGCCAAGCCAACTCAAAACAAAAACCAACTTACCCAAGTAAACGGCTTCTCAGAGGTCAAATACTTGACGTCGGACCAGCTCTCCTCATCAAGGACATGGTCCGTCCCATTGAGATTGTTCGATGACACAGCAGCCACTGATGATGTGCAGACCACACGCTTCACAGTCTTCACTCTAACACATGATTTCAGAACGTTCAACATCCCATTGATTGCTGGCTTGATCATGTCATTCTACAATCATAAATAATGAATAAATACAATATGGAAGGAAATGTAACAATACCATAATGATAATATTAGAACTTTCATGATCCCACATGTGTTGATGTGTTAGACGAGTTCAAGATCTACACCATCTAACAGGCGACCAACATCCCTTTCTTAAAGTTAGGCCAGTGTTGTCATTGTGTGGGCTTTGGTATATGAAACAAATGGTGGATCGAAAAGCTCGGCCAAGACTCTCTAAGCCGTCCACTTGTTCCAAAACTGTGGCCCACGTGATGAATGAACAATCAAACCCCATGAAAATACATGTGAAGTAGAGAAATTATGGATTATAAAGAGGACTGAAGATCACGTTCTAAATGGACTATCAGGAAAACCTTGTGTGTGCACTGTGTGCATGGAGGATTGGTGCACCCATATCTCCCACCATCTAATAAAGAACTCTAAGTTATAAATACACGAATCAATAATATCATATGGTGGGCTCTACTGAAATGGGTGATTCCAAAAGTTATACATGATCAAATGGGCTCAACCCTTGGATTAATGACTAAAAAGTAAATGGTTAAGATTAAAATACAACAATGGCATGGAAAAAGCCAAACATAGGATGTTAAGGATATTCCAATCTGGGAGAGTTGTGGGTAATTCTCCAGTGTAGTTGTTGTTGGGGCCCGTTGCACAAAACCTTAGGATCTAGCCTCCCAAATGTACCAGAATTATGAGATAATAAAGCAATGAAATAAATCAAAGCACAAACCACATGACACAAGATATTTTTACATGGAAAGCCCTCAAAGAGGTAAAAACCACGAGACCTAATCCAGATCAGCAATCCACTATGAAGTAGAACGTTACAACCGATCACAAGCACACATCGCTTGGATTAAATCTTTGTTACTTACGCAGGAGTGGATAAACAATAAGAGAATAAAAGAAGAAGGAGTGATCTCACCGATTACGAGGACGTAGAAGCACTGAGATGTTGAGTGCACAGTAGATCACCTCTACGAGCATACCCACCCTTCCACAAGCTTCCTCTCTCTTTTTCCTCTCTCTCTCTCTCACACACACACACACACACCTTTGATAGCCCTAAACCCTTTAGTAAACCCTTGTAAAGCTTTAGGAAACCCTCTTACATTACCTAGAAAAGCCCTAGGAACCCTTATTTTTAGTTAAGGCAACTTCCTTCCGCACCTTGGTGAAAACCGTTTCAAATTTATGCAGTCCGCACAAAATCCGGACATGAATCTGCATAACCTCGACTAGTCGAGTAGAGTCCTTGACCAGTCAAGCAGCACAGAAGATTTAAGATAATTGGTCGCTGGATTTCAGTCGAGCACCACTCGACTGGTCGAGCACCACCCTCGACCGGTCAAGCAAGGCACTCGACCGATCGAGCTTGGGAGAAAATTCCCATCAAATCTCCCCCTTTTCGACTTAAGAGGAATTCTCATTCTTCAAGCCAGCCCAGTTTCTACAAACCTCAAACTTGCCCTTGAGCAAAGTCTTACTCATCATGTCTGACCCATTATTGTCTATGTGTACCTTCTCAAGCTGTAACACATTCAGTTCTAAAGTATCCCTGATCCAGTGATATCGAATCTCTATATGCTTCGACTTGGAGTGCTGACTTGGAATCTTGCTCAAGTGTATAACACTTTGACTATTGCAATAGACCACGTGCTACTCATGCTTCAGGCTAAGTTCCTGTAAGAACCTCTTCATCTAAAGCATCTCTTTACATGCTTCTGTGACCGCAATATACTCGACCTCTGTCATCGACAATGTTACGACCTTCTATAGCTTGCTTTGTCAAGAGACCGCTCCCCCTACAAATGTGAACATGAACCCTGATGTAGACTTTCTGGAGTCTATGTCACGTGCCAAATCTGCATCTGTGTAGCCCTCTAACACAGATTTTTCGTCACCATATCATAGGCTCAACCTGGATGAGCCTCTTAGATACCGCAGTATCCATTTCACCGCTACCCAATGCTCTTTGCTAGGATTGGCAAGATACCAGCTGACAACATCAACCGCAAATGTTATGTCTGGGCGTGTACACACCATATCATACATCAAACTTCCTACTGCTGACGGGTAGGGTATCTTTACATATCATCAACCTCTGTCTTCATCTTGGGACACTGCCTGTCGCTCAATCTGAAGTGACCATCTAGTGGAGTACTGACCGGCTTCGCTGCATTCATATTCAACTGCTTTAGGACTTTCTCAATATACCGCTCTTGTGATAACCAAAACTTCCTGCTGCTTCTATCACGGGTTATTTCCATTCCTAGGATCTGCTTAGCTGGGCCTAAGTCTTTCATCGCGAACGACTTGCCTAACTCCTATTTCAGCCTATCAATCTTCTTGATGTCTTTTTCCATGATGAGCATGTCATCAACGTATAACAGCAGAACTAAGAATTCACTATTTGAGAACTTGCGCGTGAACACACTGTTGTCCGACTCCGTTCTGTCATATTCATGCTTCAACAAGAATAAGTCAAACTTCTTGTACCATTAAGCTCTTCCTTAGCCTACACACCATATGCTCTTTGCCCTTGACTTCGAACCCCTCTAGTTGGTGCATGTAAATCTCTTCTTTTAGGTCATCATGAAAAAAGACAGTTTTAACATCTAACTGCTTTATCTCCAGATCCATGCTAGCCGCCAACCCAAGCAATACCCGTAGGGATGTCATCTTCACCACTGGTGAGAATATCTCTTCGAAGTCTATACCTTTCCTCTGACCGAACCTTTTCACCACAAGTCTGGCCTTGAACCTCGTCTGTGAATTCTTCTGCTCAATCTTGTTTCTGAATACCGACTTATTGCTTAGAGCTTTCTTGCCCTTAGGCAGTTTCACCATATAGTACGTGTGGTTCTTATGCAAGGATTCCATCTCCTATTATATAGCTTTCAACCACTCCTCCTTATGCTCGTCGGCTAGGGCCTCAGAATAACTTTTTGGCTCTCCCCCATCAGTGAACATAATATACTCATGCAGCGAGTATCTCTTGGATGGTTGTTTATCCTTAGATGACCTCCTCACCGGTGGCTTAACAGGTGGATCAAGTGGGGGCTACTCCCTCGGTCCATCTTTTGTAGGAACTCCCTCGGCCTTTGCACCTTGTTGTACTCCCCCGTTATCAGGCACCACAGGAGGAATAACTGGATCCATATCCTCTAGCTCACCTGAACTAGGCTAGTTGACTTACCAATGTCTTCTATATACTGATCTTTAAAGAAAATCACATCTTTACTCCTGATGAGCTTCTTCTCAGTCGGATCCCACAATCTATAACCGAACTTTTTATCACTGTACCCTAAGAATACACACTACCAGATCTTCATATCAAGCTTGAACCTCTCATCCTTTGGTACGTGAACAGATGTCCTACATCCAAACACTCTGAGATGATTGTACGATAAATCCTGTCCAGTCCACACCTTCTCGGTACTTCTCCATTCAATGAGGCTGATGGAGACCTGTTTATCAAATACACTGCCATGTGCATTGCTTCTCCCCAGAACATCTTGGATAACTTTGCATGAGATAACATGCATCTGATTCTCTCTATAATGATGCGATTCATTCGCTCAGCCATACTATTATGCTAAGGGGTCTTATGAACCGTCTATTCATGCTATATACCCAAGGACTTACAATACTTATGAAAGTCACCGATATATTCACCACCATTGTCAGTGCGGATGCACTTCAATGATTTGCCTGTCTCTCTCTCAACCATAGCATGAAACAATTTAAACACACCAAAGACCTCGCCCTTGAATTTCAAAGCATAAACTTAAACCCTCCTAGATGCATCATCTATAAAAGTGACAAAATACAATGCCCCACCCAAGATTTTTGCCCTCATAGGACCACAAACATCAGAATAAACCAAATCTAATGCATGCATCTTATTAATATGAGAAGCAGTTTTAACAAATGAAACTCTATATTGTTTCCCTAATAAACAGTCAATATAGGTTTTGAGAGGTATACTTATCACGTCTGGAAGGAGCCGCTTACTCGCTAGTACCTGAAGCCCTTTTTCACTCATGTGGCCTAGACGCCTATGTCATATGTCAATAGCTGAATCTTTCACTGTGTTTAACCCACCCTTGCACATACTGACACTTGCCTTTTAAAGGGTGCAACACTTCTTTCCTCTAGCCGCGATCAATGAACCCTTAATGAGCTTCCAACGCCCACCAAAAAATCGGCTTTGATAGCCATCATCATCGAGCATTCCCATTGACATCAAATTAAGGCGAATGTCTGGGATATGCTTCACATCCCTGAGAACCAATGTGCAGCCTACATCGATCTTCACACAAATATCACTGACCCCTATGATCTTCGATATGCCAGAATTTCCATCTTTATGGTCCCATAGTCACCTGACCTGTAGCTTGTGAAGAAATCTTTGTATGAAGTCGCATGAAAAGAGACTCCTGAGTCTATTACCCAGTCGATGTCCTGACTCGTAGCCATAAGACAAACATCATGATCTGCTGAAAGAATAACTACAACGTCACCATTTAAAGCGACCATAGTGGAATTTGATTCATCTTCCTTCTCCTTTCCTTTTCCTTTCTTATCGTTCTTATTCTTACGACTTCATGCTTATAGTGACCATTCTTGTTATAATTCCAGCATTCAACATCCTTCCTAGTACTTGACTTGCCTCTTAATTTATCTCGGTCCTTCCCGCCTTTTCTGTTCTTTTCTCTCCCTCATTCCTGTGTCACAAGGGCCTCTTGCTGAGTAGACCCCTGAGACTTCCTCTTTGTCTCCTCATTGAAGAGACAAATGGTTACTTGTTCCATGGACACCTTTCCATCTGGCACAGAGTTATTTAGAGACACAACCAATGTCTCCCAACTATCAAGCAGTGAACTAAGCAATAACAAAATATGTAATTCATCGTCCAGGACCATCTTCATAGCGGAGAACTGGTTCAATATATTGCTGACCTCATTCATGTGCTTAGCTACATAACCACCATCTTTGAACTTGAGACTCACAAGTTGTCTTATCAGAAAAATCTTATTGCCAGCTGTCTTCCTCTCATACAACCCTTGCAATTTCAGTTATAGGCTAGCAGTTGAGATCTCTGTAGACACATGGTGGAATACGGAATCGTCCAACCATTGTCTAATAAACCCCACCGCCTTCCGGTCTAATTTCTTCCAATCATTATCTGTCATATACTTTGTTTTTACTGATATGCCTAAGATTGGAGCATACAAGTCCTTGCAATAAAGCAAGTCCTCCATCTTAGCCTTCCATATTGTCCAGTTAGAACCATTGAGATTGATCATCCTTGATGAGCCACCTTCCATAATTCAGAACCGATCTCACTCCGTTCAACCAACTTGAACACTTTGATACCACTTTGTTGTGGGTCGTTGCACAAAACCTTAGGATCTAGCTTCCTAAATGCACTAAAATTATGGGATAATAAAGCAATGAAATAAATCAAAGCATAAACCACACGACACAAGAGATTTTTACGTGAAAAATCCTAAAAGAGGTAAAAACCACAGGACCTAGTCCAGATCAACAATCCACTATGAAGTAGAACATTACAACCGATCATAAGTACACACCGATTGGATCAAACTTTCTTCACTCACACAGGAGTGGATAAACAATAAGAGAATAAAAAAAATCAGAGAGAGCTCACCGATTATGAGGACGTAGAAGCGATGAGATGTTGAGTGCATAGTAGATTACCTCTACGAGCATAACCTCTCTATCACAAGCTTCCTCTCTCTCTCTCTCTCTCTCACTCTCTCACTTTCTCACCTTTGATAGCCCTAAACCCTTGTAAAGCTTTAGGAAACCCTCTTGCATTACCTAGAAAAGTCCTAGGAACCCCTATTTATAGTGTAGGCAACTCCCTTCCGCACCTTAGTGAAAACCACCTCAAATTTACACAGTCTAAACAAAATCTGGACATGTATCTGTGTAACTTCGACTAGTCGAGCAAAGTCTTCGACCGGTCAAGCAGCATGGAAGATTTAAGACAATTGGTCGCTGGACTTTGAGTCGAGCACTACTTGACTGGTCGAGCACCACCCTCGACCGGTCGAGCAAGGCACTCGATCGATTGAGCCTGGGGAGAAAATCCCTATCAATTGTTACCATAATATATGAAGAATTTGAATCATTATAAGCCTATTTAAAGGGCATAAGTTTGTAGAAAAAATAATGAACTCGCCAAAGTGAATTTCAATAGTAAGATTTACATCTGTACATAGTCAATCAATACCTTGAAGTTGGTTTAGATCTATATGCTAGAAACTCTCGCACATTCAGCGGGTGAAGGCAAGGTATTCCAAAATGGTTACATAAGGGACATATTGGTTGGTACCTAATGGTAATAGTGATAGCCATTATGTATTACGAGGCATAACAGCCGTTATGTATTATGAGGCATAATGGCCGTTATGGAAAAAACTTGCCCATAGCAGCCCCTATGACGGCTTGTCATGGGGCCAAAACATTTTTTTTCAAACCATGTGGTCAACTTATATCATAACTGTAACAACAGTTTGATATCATTATGAAATACCTTGATCGTAGATAAGCAAGAAAGATGCTGCTTCAAATATTCATGTACCCCTTCACTCACAACTATACTCCAATAAATCATGTTAGTTATTTCCATCATTTTGTCATGACATGGAAAAAATATACTCATACTACTAAGGCATCATTATCATCATCATCATCTAAGACTTGTCACAATTATACCCCTTTCCCTTCTACTCTATTAGTGGCCAGACCTTCAGGTAGACCACATGCAAAATATAATAGTCTAACACATTGCACTTGTGGGAGTTTTATGCTCTCATGGGCAGTCCCCAACAACTAGGATAAAAGGAGGTGGGTCGCATTGGGTTAATAGACAATATCAACCTTATGCCATAACTTTCATCATAAATCCATGGTTAATACACAGGTGTATGAAATTTATTTATATATTTATTTATATTGTTATAAATAATCGTATATAATATATTTATTTACTTTCTAAAAGTAATATTTACTTACCAAATTAATTTCCATCTCTAATGATTAATTACCTCTTGGTCTTCAGACTCAAAGTTCACTGGAGTGGCAACATGGAAGACGAAATCACAACCATTGATGGCATCATCAAAGCTGCCTTCCTCCGTGAGATCTGCCTTGAAAAGTTTTAGAACCCCCAAGACTTGTAGATTTAAGAGGTGGGACACCTTTTTGCTATTTGCTGCACCAAAGAATAAAATGCATTAGGTTATTGGTTTAAAAATGTCAATGGAGAGCAGGTGGGAATCCACACACATTCAAAATGGGATTTGCCAATAAGTCCATGTTGACGTGTGTTGATATTGCTCTTTAGATTTCCGCCCGCTCCAGTGAAGATGCCCCCCAAAAGCCATGTTAGTCTACTCATTAGGTGGGACACATGCTACCTTAAATGCATGCATTTGGTGATTTCTTTTTTGATCATGCATTTTACTTAAATGGGGTGTGATGCTCTGGTATGTTGCATGTGTGGGGTGATTCACCTCTCAAGCATACATGCTACAATACCATCAATTGGGACTGTCCATTTACTTACAATGCATGGATTGGATCATCATAAATTAATCAGCCTTCAAAGTGAAGGCTTGAAACAAAATTGGTTGAGGGTCCACATTCAGTACACAAAAGCCAAGAAAACCAAAAGCTATGATTGTAGGATTGGTGTTATCTCAGAGCATGGTTCATCCATGATAGGGCCCGCTAGATAGATGACCTCCACATAAACATCACTCTCCTTGTGTACCTGTATCTCTACCACATTTTAGTTCTCTTGGCTTCACCAGGCCATGGTTGTGATGGGATATCTTAATTAAAAAATAAAGATTTAAAAATAGGATAAATTGATTTTTCCTTGTATTGTGGTTTTGGTGTTGGTTTAGTCTTATATTGAAAAGGAGATGAGAAACTAAAGCCTACTCTTTGGCTTATTGCTTATATTGGGAGCAAGGGGGGGCATCCTCGCAAGTCATGGTGAGGCCAAGCAAGCTGCGATGTTGTTAGTCTTTGACTCTACCACTACATACATGCATGGGCAGAGTGTTGCCATGCACCATCAAATAATTATTAAGTCGAAATGTGCTGACTTCTCAATAATGCCCTGCCCGCATGTGTCTCAAGCTCCGATGACTATTTCTTATTTCTTTATAGAGGCTTTTGTTTTTTATTTAATTTTCATATGTAGAAAAGACTCTTCTTTGTCTCTCTTTCCCTCATTTTTCTTTGAGTTTTCTCTCTGCATTTTTTATTGGGCAAAGCAAAAAGAGTAAGCTTGAGTCTGTGTGGCTGAGATCATATGTGCACCTGATATAAGTCGTTCATCATGGAGAAGGGTTGTTGTATTCCGATGGTAAATTTATTCAGATATAGTGCATCAAGGATCTTCCTTACGAGAGAAAATCTGTCTTTAGGAAAGCGACTATAAAGTGCCATGATTCTCTATATAATATTTCTATTATTTTTTGTATGTAATATCTTGATTTTCTGCTTCATCTCTTTATTAGAACCAACACATCTGCATATTGCATATTGCAACATCAAAGAGCATCCAATCACTTTGGAATAGAAACGCGAAGCCCCCTAATGTTACACATCCACTACTTTGATAAAAAGAATTGCTCTTTTCCCTCATCATTTCTCACACTCTTTTATTATGTATAGGCAAGAGCAAATAGCAAGAAGCCATTATACGTATGTATCAAAATGAGGGGGTGATAACATCATTCTCCCATGGGTCATTTGTTTCCACAGTTATATATGGGAAGTGAATTCGATTATAATTTTTGGGAGGAAAATTAAATAAAAAATATAGGCTACTCAATCAAATCACAGTTTCCAATATTGTAACTAATGGAGAGGATCATGATTTTACACCCCACCCACCACAGAAGTGAAAATACAAGTCACCCCCCTTACAAATTCAACCTCATATCAATTTCACCATGTCTTCCAAACAAGCCCTTAGCTTGATAAAAATGATAGACAACCCAATCCAATCACGGCTTCCAGTACTGGTGAATTCTCCACGAGGGAACAAGCGGAGGATTAGTATGTTCACCAATAATTAGATTTAGAGTAATACAGTTTGTTGAGAAAATTTTAAAATTGTCAGAAATGGTAAAATAAATAATATGTAATTGTGGTATTTGATGTGGGTTCATTGCAGTTCTGCCCCAAGTCGTGCCGAGTTGTATTGAGTCGACCAGGTTTTCAGGCCGACCAGACGAGTCTTGTTGAGTCTGGACGTAGTCAAGCTCATGTGCGAGTTTCCAAAAGACTTGGCTCGAAATCTCACTGAGTCGAGTTGAATCAGCATAAGATCTTGCTAAGTCGAATTGACTCGTCCGAGTTAATTTCGAGTAGACCTACTAAGGTGTATCGAGTTAACCGAGTTTTCTGCCACCTGGGCGAGTCTTATTGATCCTGACCTAATCAAAGCACGGGAGCCAGATTGAAAAGACAGCTCAAATTTTCATTGAGTTGAGTTGACTCGTCCGAGTCCGAGTTTCAGAAGTATCATGCGAAGAGAAGGAAAGATTGCGAGGGTGGACGAACCTGGGTCTCTGACGGTGGCGTTGACGGCGTACCCTTTCTCTAACAAGCTTTTAACGAGCATGGACCCCACATATCCTGTGGCTCCAGTTACACATGCCCTCTTCCTCTCCATCGTAGCCGTTGCCATTTCTGTCCTTCCTCCAACGAAGATGAGAGCCGTCACCATACAAAGACGCTCCTGGTCTGGCCTCAGCTTCTGCTTTCTTTAGCTTATGTAGACATCTTTCGGTGACAGACTCTTATGCTAGTTCACCACCATTTAAAAATGATGGAGAATCTTCAGCCGTAGATAGATTTTTCCAAATCTCTGTAGCTGTGGATGGAGCGTAGACAGAGAATAGTAACATTTGCTTCCGCCCTTGGAATTTTGGATCATTAATAACCATCCATTTGATAGATTGGTTGGATTGCATGATCAATGTTGATCTTCAAGGTGTTATCCGTTTAGAGTATGCCCCACAATTTGGATGGTCTGGGTAACTGTACATAAGAGGGCGATGTGGGAAAAATATCATAGGTGTCTTATCCTATCATGGGTGTCTTATCCTATCAGAAGTGGATTGCCTTCGGAAGCCATTGGCAGGAAGTTCCTCCTACGGCGTGTATGACTTTTCACATCGTCGGTAAATACCCTTGAAAGGAGTAATTATTACCATTTCAAAAGTCCATCCAACTTTCTACTTTGGAAATTGGTTCAAAACGCTGGTTTAAATTTGTGGACCCAAAGTTTATGTATATGATATATCCACTCCGTCCATCTATTTTATCACAATATTTTTAGGCATGAGTCGAAAAATTAGGTAGATCCAGCACTCAAATGGCCACACCAAAAGAAACAGTGGCCCCAAAAGGTTTTTAATGGTAAGTGTTGAATTCCCTTTTTCCTATGGTGTGGTCCATATGAGCTTTAGATGTGCCTCATTTTCTAGTTCATGACATAAATTCATTAGGCATAATAGATGAACGGTGTGGATAAGCTATATGCATCACGGTGGGACCCACAAATATGTTGTAGTGTTTTCAATCATTGCATAAAAAAGCATGTGGTTAAATCAAACATTGGAAAGACTGAGGTAAATATAGGAGAAATAATCATTACATATTTACATGGTGAAGGTGAATTGAAAAATCAAACAAGCCCTTATGGTAAGCTAGCTTGGCCATTGATTTTTGTGAGAAATAATATGTTCATCCATTTTTTTCATCTTATTTGACCGATGCCATTGAACATGCTTTTCATGTCATCAGGTCATCTTCGATGGTGTAGAACAGACCTTTGATGGCCTTGACAGGACACCAAAAGTATCCAACGACTAAACATATAAATTCTGAATTTTCTCGATAGCATCGATTAGGACTTTGATGGCATCGAAGTATGCTCGATGACATTGAACTGTCATCGACAGACATGTTGATTTATAGATTTAAGATATCTATCAACAATCTCCACCATGTTTTCAATCGTCATTCTTCATACCTTTTTTTTTCTTCTCATTCTCTAATCATGCCTTGCATCATAGCTACATCATTTCTTTTCGTGCATCCTCTGTCTTCTTTTACACCTTCGCCAAGTCCTGAGAAGTTACATAGAATTTAAACTTCTCTGCAGAAACCACCTTGGTGAGTATATCGATCTGCTAGATTCACATTCGTATGAATCTTCTCTAGAGTCACGCCTCCTTCCTCAAGTGCCTCCATGTCCCTATCTCTCATGTGGCCTAGACATGTATGCCACATACGTGTAGATGTGGTATCTGTTGCAGCTCTACCTGTTGAAGTGCTTCCGATCAACTTGTAAATGTTCTCGCTCCTCTGTGTTTTTATGACAACGGGTGTCCCTTTTGAAACTTTAAGGACCCAATTGAAGCCAGTGAATTTGCACCCAAGTGTGTCGAGTGTTGTAAGAGATATCAAGCTCTTTCTTATGTCAAGAACATATCTCACCTCGGTCTAGATACGGTCCATGCCTTCAAACATCTTGATGTACACCAATTCAACACCCACAACATTAGGCATTATTATTGCCCATAAATACCTAGCCAACATCGCATTCTCTGTAACTGGTGAACCAATTCTGATGATGTGTCATGTGATATAATGCCCCTATGTCCAAAATCCACTCGTCTCTATGATCATTGTCTAAGTGTCTGACCATGGATGTAGACAACACATCACCTCCACTCACGCCCTCATCTAACTCTACGGTGTTGGCCTCCCTGGAGGAAGCGTCTAAGTTCTCTCCTTTTGCTTTAGGATTTTTACAATCCTTCTTCATGTGTTTAGATAACCCATAATTCCAGCACTTCAATTTTCCCTTGCTCTTGCCCTTGGATTTGGTTCTCGATCGAGAAGATCCTGTATCCCGCTTAGAATTCCACCCCTGTTAATCAATGCATCGGTAGAGGCGTCCATGTTACCATTTTTCTTTCTCATGGACTTTTCGTAAAGGGTTAAGATAATGATATCAACACTAAGGGACAATTTACCGATGCATAACATGCCTTTGAAAGACTCATACGAAGCCAGAAGAGAATTCAACAATTTACATGCATGATCTTCATCCTAACCACTTCTTCCTATCTAGTAATTTGCAGATCATCTTGTAAAAGTTGCTAATGTGGACCTCAACATCACCTCTCTCTATCACCTTTAAATTGAACAACTGCAACTTTAAGTGTAGGCGATTTTCAAGGGATTTCTTCACATAGATGTCCTCTAACTTCACCCACAAACTTGTTGCAGTTTTCTCTCTTATGACATTGTAGAGAACCTCATCCATTATGCATAATTAGATGGAGGTTCTCGCTTTCTTGTCTAACTTGTTCCATTCATCGCTTTCCATAGATTCAGGTCGATTCTCAAAGACCTTATCCAATTCTTGGTGATCTAATAAGCCAATCATCTCGGCCTTCTATAATTCAAAATTATTTTTTCTTGAGTACTTCTCAATATCAAACTTAGGATTTGCAGCCATTGATATTCTACTTTCAGATTCAACTGTGTTGTAACATTTATCTTTAATACCACTTGTTAGGGAACCGTGGAAGCACGCAGAGATGAATCAAGTAGAGTATTCCAATCGCACCAACAAGCCCAATCACAAAGACTCTAAATTTAATGTGGAAAAACCCTTTCAGGAAAAAAATCACAGCACAAAGCAACAGTAATCATTTTAAAAGTAGAAGTTATAAGAGATAGAGAGAATACCCGATTCGAACAAGCCTCGAATCTCCCCTTACAAGCCCTTTGAAATACTAGGAATGAATTAGAAAGCCTTAGATACCCTTTTATCCCGATTACACCCTTATATTTAGCATCTAAGAGAATCACAATCAAAATCGAAAATAAATCCCGCAGATACGTAACACTCGTAAATCTGCACATACATTCAATGGGACTTCGATGTCATCGATACACCGTCGATGATATCGAACTAATATCAAAACGTTCCAGAGAATAAACATGAAAATACTAGATTTTATCAATGGCATCGAACAGACCTTCGATGTCATCGAGCAGTCTTTGATGACATCGAATAGACTTTTGATATCATCAACCAGTCTTTGATAGCATTGAACAGACCTTCGATGACATCGACAAAACATCAAAAATGTCTAGCAATTAAACATATAAATTTCAAATTTTCTCAATGGCATCAAACTATTACCAGCGACAGACATGATGACTTACAGATTTAAGACATCTATTAACAATTAGTGATAGAGATATTAGAATGCCTTGGTTACATTAAGGAATTGCTTATATCCTATGTGATTATTGAAAGTTCTGTCACTTGCTCATGAACACTGATAATTAGTCAAGCTGAGTGGAAAATTGAGAACCCTTAAGAACAGTATCCAACAATCAATGATAAACCCATCCTAGGTTGGAAATTGAGAATATGCATTTTGGGTTACTGTTGAAATAGTTTTGAAAACTTCCATTTAGAGAGTATTAATTGCAGATAAAATCACCTTAAACACAAAAGCACCAATGAGTAAATTTGTATATTTGAAACCTTGTTATAACTATTATATTTGGAACATTATTTCTGTGAAAATCCATTCCTAAATTAATAGGTTGGTTATTATTAATATTATTGTTATGGGAAGATTAGAGACACCTGAGCTCTGAGGCCCGAGTTTATTCAGAGCCGACTCGAAGTGCAATACTAAGCTCAGAGTTATGTAAATTGGTTGAGACATGACTTCCAACCCGGCATTCTTTACGCCTTCGATTCGAGGCCCGAGGCCTGGGAGGCCAACTCGGAGCTTGGATTAATCTGAGGTCGAGGCGGTCGGCTCGGAGTCGAGAGAGGTCCTAAGCTTGGACGATTAACTCGGAGCTTGGAATGACCCGAGGCCAAGGCAGTTGACTCGGGACTTAGATCGAAATCCACTAATAAAGGGGATCATGAGGTGTCCCACTACTACATGAGTGGGGACAGTTACTCAACTGCTCACGTCCTCACGACCATCGAACGACTGCATGTCCGAATTGTTCGCGAGACGTGGTGAATGCCCTAAGATGTGTCGACTTATACAGACATGCCCATTCGAAGCTAGGGGGTATAAGTAGCATCTTTAGGGGAGGAGACAGGTACGTAATATCTTGCACTCTCCCTCTACAACTCAACTTAGACCCAGATTCACTTGACCTGACTTAGGAATCGGAGGGTTCCCTATTTAAGCCAGGGTCTCCTTTGCTAACCGTTTCTTTGTAAGCCCAGTTTTTGGAGCTCTGAGTGGAGGGTAATCCAAATTTTGACAGCAACATTTTTGGCGTCGTTTGTGGGAACTGGTACGAAAAGTTTGTTTCCTATTTTCTAGTGCAATGACAAGAGGAAAGAAGAAGTCTGTAGCTATGGAGCTGGAGCCCAATGATCAGACTCGGTCTTCCTCGTTACTTCATGCTGAGTCAGCTCCAGGACCATCCCAGCGTTCTCGTAATCGGGCGAGTAAATATCGCGCCATGCAAAACGAGATCCAAGCCTTACGCGATGAAATCAATAAGATGAAACAACGACAGGAGCAACAGTCACACCCCGTCCGGAAAACAATTAGACCAGTGGTGGAAGTCGAGTTCGCACCGCAGAGTGTGAGACCGGAAGGGTCACAGCATTAATCCTCCTGAGTTCCAACTTTAGCCTAGAACCCTCCTCCGACTCAAAACCAAGTTCCGACTCGGAATCCAATGACTTGGGCTTCGATGAATGCCTCAGTCACCTCGGCCCTAGCACCAACGGACCTTCGTCATGAGTTGAAGAGGAGGAGGAGGGGGAGGACCCCTGAGGTAGAGGCTCTGTGGGAGACAGTAGTTGAAAATAAGGATCCATGGAAGGCGCGGTTCGTGGAGCTCAGCAATCAGATTCAAACTTTATAGCAGAATCAGCAGCCTTCATCTGTCCCTGCCACCTTTCAGGTGATGATGGAAGAGACCGAACCTCCCTTCACCTCTACAATCATGAGCGAGGTGATGCCGTAGAGGTTCCAAATACCTCTCGTTATCTAGTACTTTAGGACTGGAGACCCGTCCGACCACGTAGCGGCCTATCGTTCGTGGATGCAAATACAGACGGTAACGGATGTGATGATGTGCTGGGGCTTTTCTATCACCCTTACTGGATCAGCTCGGAGTTGGTATAGGCAACTCAAGCCCAATTCGGTTGACTCCTTCGCAGAGCTCAGTAGATTGTTCCTTACTCAGTTAATAAGTGGTAAGAAGAGTCGGAAGCCGACTACTCATTTGTTCACCATCAAATAAGGGCTTAAAGAGTCATTGAAGGACTTCATTGCCCGCTTCAACGAAGAGGCGTTACAGGTGAAGGATTATGATGACAAAATGACTCTCTCTACCATATTCAGCAGACTAAAAGAGGGGAAGTTTACCTTCTTAATTGGAAAGAACCCGCCAAAGACGTTGGTCGAGCTCATCACCGAAGCTCAGAAATACACTAATGCTGAGGAGTTCTCCAACTCTCGCAAAAATATCCAAGTAGCGGAACCGTTAACTAAAGAGAAGAGGCTGAAGAATGAAGAACCTCTATAATCTAACAAGAAATCGGACAACTATGTTCCTCGTGATCATCGCCCGAGCAGGATGCGTGAGGGCAAGTTCCGTTCCTACACTCCTATTAACACATCTACAAAACAGATACTACTGGACATCAGGGGTAAAAAACTCCTTAATTGGCCCATTTGCATAAAAGCCGACGCGGAGGGCCGAGACAAGCGCAAGTACTACCTGTTCCATCGTGACCACGAGTGATTGCGTGGGTCTCAAGGACGAGATCGAGACCCTCATCCGTAAGGGTCATCTGCGTCGATACACCAAGGAGGATAAATTAGCTCAGAGAGAAGAGCAGCCGAGCAAAATTACGGAAGAACCAGTCGAAATCCATATCATCTTTGGTGGTTCGGCTAGTGGAGGAGACTCAAACAGGGCTCGTAAAGCCCACTCTCGGAAGTCCGATCCGGAACACTATGTCCACGTGGTCGTGAGGCCGAAGAAAGAGCTCCGAGTCAGTTCCTGTAGCCTGACCTTCACGGAAGACGATACACGAGGAATCCAGCATCCGCACGACGATGCCTTAGTGGTGTCAATGACCATAGCCAACCACAAGGTTTACCGCATCCTGGTTGACACTGAGAGCTCGGATAATATTATCTACTCAAAGGCCTTCGAAAGAATGAGGATTCAAAGGTCACGCCTTAGACTTGTAAAGACCCCTCTGTACGGCTTTGTTGGAGAAAGGGTGATCTCCGAGGCAGCTATCTCCCTCCTTGTGAGTGCGGGAGAAGGACAATATCAAGTCACCCTATTGGTAAACTTTCTTGTTGTTAACGTGCCGTCAATGCACAACGTCATCTTGGGCAGACCCTCCCTCAATGCAATGAGGGTGGTTGTGTCCACATACCATCTAATGATGAAATTTTCTGCCAAGGGTGGGATAGGCTATCTCCGAGGTGATTAGTGCGAAGCTCGAAAATGCTACGCAATAGCAGTAAGCAAAGGGTCGGTGAAGTAGACCATCACCATTAATGTCCTTGATCCCAGGGGTCCTACAGAGGATTCATCCGTAGAGGACTTGGAGGCCATGCCGCTTGATGAAGTAGATCCGAGCAAAACCGTTCAGCTCGATATGTCATTGAATTTTGAGCAATGGTCTTAGATGTTAGTTTTCCTACAACAGCACAGAGACGCCTTCGCGTGGTCACATGAGAACATGCCGGGAATCTCTCTAGATGTCATGGTTCACAGACTGAATGTGGACCCAAATCACATGGCAGTAAAACAGAAGAGGAGAGCTTTCGACGCCAAGCGATATGCAGCTATAGTCGACGAGGTCTTCAAACTCCTCAGCGTTGGCTTCATCGAGGATGTACACTATCCAGATTGGATCGCAAATGTGGTCATTGTCAAGAAAGCCAACGGGAAATGGCGAGTCTGTGTGGATTACTTAGATCTAAACATGGCTTGTCTGAAGGATAGCTTCCTATTGCCTCGGATCAATCAGCTAGTGGACTACACAGTGGGGCACGAATTACTCTCCTCTCTAGATGCTTACTCCGGGTATAACCAGATTGCGATACACCCCCAAATATGCAGAAGACTACCTTTGTCACTGACAAGGGGCTTTACTGTTACCGGGTTTACCGTTTGGCCTAAAAAACGCTAGAGCCACGTATCAAAGATTGGTGAACCAGATGTTCGCCGAGAAAATAGGACGTACCATGCACGTTTACATTGACGACATGCTTGTCAAGAGCATCAAGGTGTCCGATCACCTACTAGATATTGGAGACACTTTCTCCTTCCTCCGAAAATATCGTATGAAGCTGAATCCCACAAAGTGTGCCTTTGGAGTCGGCTCTGACAAATTCCTCAGGTTGTAAGTCAATCAGCAGGGCATTGAAGCAAAGTCTAACAAGATCAAAGTGCTCCTCGATATGAGCTTGCCTCGAACGACAAAAGAGTTACAAGGTCTCACCGGACGAGTAGCGGCACTCGGACGATTCAGAGCCATTGAAAAATGTCTCCCCTTCCTTCAGCAGCTAACAGGTCATAAGAAGGCCGAGTGGACGTCAGAATGTGAGCAAGCCTTCCAGCAGTTAAAGCAATATCTGCGCTCACCGCCCCTACTGTCTAAGCTTGAAGAGCGTGAGTCCTTGTTCATGTATTTGGCAGTCTTGGCCTCAGTCGTTAGCTCCGCGCTAATCAGGGAAGTGGGGGGCAAGCAGCACCCTATGTACTATGTGAGCAAAGTAATGGTGCCTGTTGAGATGAGGTGCCTAGCTCTGGAGAAGTTAGTACTTTGCTTAATTATCTCGGCTTGGAGGTTACGCCTGTACTTCCAGGCCCATTCCATCATTGTCCTAACCGACTATCCCCTTAGGTAAGTCCTCCAGAAGCTCGAGGTATCAGGTCGACTAACTAAGTGGGCAATTGAACTCAGGAAGTTTGATATCCAGTTCCAACCGAAGACCGTGATTAAGGGCCAAGCTGTGGCCGACTTCATTGCAAAGTTCACTACTCCGAGTGGAGAGGGGACAAGTGCCGAAGTAGAAGCAGCTCATTCACTTTCTCCTCCTACCATTCAAGATATAAAGTCAGAATCAAGATGGATCCTCTTCGTGGACGGGTCATCCAACGCTAAGCATGCTGGGCAAGGATCGTCCTAGTCACGCTTAACTCTACACCTATTCAATACGCAATTAGACTCGGCTTCAAAGCCTCAAATAATGAAGCGGAGTATGAGGCCCTGTTGGCTGGACTCCAATTGGCCGCCAGTGTGGGGGTCCAGTCCCTCAAGGTGGGATGTGACTCTTAGCTAGTGGTGAATCACATCTCCACCGAATATGAGGCCAAGGAAAACAAGATGGTGGCTTATCTGGCTGAGGCTAGGAAGTTAATAGAAAAGTTTTGGAGCTGCACTATCAATCAAATACTGAGAACAGAGTATTCCTGGGCTGACGCCCTCGCAAGGCTAGCCTCGGCCATAGAGGGAAAGATTCCTTAGGTCATCCCCGTGGAGTTTATAGAACATTCGAGCATTAACCGAACGGATCAGGAAACAGTCAACCCGGTGGAAGTTACACCGAGCTAGATAGATCCGATTTACAATTACCTCACATCTGGTGAGGTCCCCTTAAACAGGTTAGAGGTAAGACGTCTGAGGATCAGAGTCGCCTGGTACATAATCTTGGACGGGGTCTTATACAAGAAGGGGCATTCATAGCCCTACCTCAGGTGTCTCTGACCTAATGAAGCAGACTATGTGATTTGAGAGATTCATGAAGGCATCTGCAAAAACCACTCCGATGGTCGGGCTTTGGCTCGGAAGATACTCCGTCAAGGATATTTCTAGCCGACAATCAGGGAAGACTCGAAGAACTATGTTCAGAGGTGCGATAAGTGTTAGCGATATGCGACCGTGCCGAGGCAACCTGTAGAAGAGATGTCCCTTATGAGCGGGCCGTGGCCGTTTGCCCAATGGGGAATTGACATCATCGGACCTCTGCCCACTGAAAAAGGACAGGTCAAGTTCGTCATTGTTGCAATCGACTACTTTACCAAGTGGGCTGAGGCCAAACTTGTCGCAAAGATCACAGAGCAGAAGGTGGTCGACTTTGTTTGGAAGAACATCATCTGTCGGTTCAAAATTCCACACACCATCGTTTTCGATAACGACAAACAGTTCGACAACGATAAGTTCTAGGCATGTATCGGGGGCTCGGCATTCCAAACGTGTATTCTTCGCCTCGACACTCGCAATCCAATTGACAAGTGGAGGCGGTGAACAAAGTCATCAAGCACCATCTCAAAATAAAGTTGGTGAAAGCGAAAGACAACTGGACTAAGTAACTCTCATTTGTCCTCTGGGCCTACAGGACTACAGCTCAGTCATCTACTGGGAAAACTCCATTTTCGATGTCTTACGGTTCAAAAGCAATGGTGTCAGTCAAGATTGGTCTCCTTACAGCTCGGGTCAGGAATTATCGGGAAGATCAGAACGTCGAGCAAATTGCAGCCAAACTAGATCTACTTGAGGAAGCCAGAGATGTCTCCCGGCTTTGAGTTGCTGTTCGGCATTAGCAGGTGGTACGATTCTATAACTCCAAGGTCAAGACTCGGTGATTCCCACCAGGTGACTTGGTCCTCTGCCGAGTTTTTCAGAACACTGCAGAGCTGGGGGCTGCGGTACTCGGATCCAATTGGGAGGGGCCCTATTGCGTGGTCAGATTGACTAAGCCAGACTCCTACCACTAGAAGGACTCGAAGGGCATTAGCTCCCCTACCCCTAGAACGCCAAGCACTTAAAAATCTACTACCCTTGATGTACTGGCCGTTAAAGGCCCCCATTAAGTCTACAACTTGAAGGGGCTAGCATCTTAAGGCTTTCAATAAAATCTCTGTTTCTACGTTATCTACTTGCATGACTTGTCGACAAATGGAAAATTGCCTCACAAGTGGGGGCTGACTCAATGGACTGATCCCTTAAAGAAGGGGTTAACCCACGAAAATTCACCAAGGGATCCCCTTATATGCAGGGAAAAAGCCCATGGATGACCTGATCCCTTGATGAAGGGGTTGGCTTGTCATACGACCAACGGATCTACAAAAATAATTACCGCTCCCCATTTGTGGGGGGCTGTGTTAAACTCCTCAAGGGGTCGGTCCTTGCAATTTTAACATCACAAGATTCTACAAAATAGCCAAGGGGCCTCCTAGGTATAAGGAGACAACCCTTGGATGAGCCGACCTGCTGAGGGTTGGCTCGTCAATCAACATCTTAGCATCCAAGAATCATCATTCAGCAAATCAATCATGTTATATCATGCTCTCTTCCGAGGGTTAAAAGATTATCCATAAAAACTATCCATCAATCCATCAAAAGACTATTGTTTAAAGAGTTAAAGAGAAGGAGGTATCAAAAGTTAGTTGGTTGGAGGGAGCTGAGGGCCAACAGCTGGACATGGGGAGATGTCATCAGCCGGTCTCTCCCCTGCGTCTTCAGAGGTAAGGGACTCAAGGTTGAGATCTGGGTAAAGCTCTCGGACTGCATCAATGTAGGCGTCGAAGCCGCAGTTGTAGAACTTGTTAGCCTTGGCAGTCCTCTCCTCCGAAGTCTTGAACGCATCCACTGCTGTGGCCATTGCCGACGCCAGGGAAGCTTAGTCCTCGGCCCGTTGAGCCTTCTTCACCCTCGTTACTGCTCTGCTCAGCACTTCCACCGCCTCAGCCTTGGTGCGCTCCAATGAGTCCCTAAGTCGGGGCATTATCCTTCGCGAGCGAGTCGATGTGAGCCCTAACTCTCGATATTTCAACTACAGCAGCAGCGCAACGGGCTTGAAGTTTGTTGACAACCCCCTGGAGCTGCAACTCTCTCGCATTTACGTTGTCCAACAATCCATGCAGTTCTGCTTGCTCTATTCGAAGGACTGTAGCCTCGTCTCGGAGAGTCCCAACTTCGCCCCTAAGAGCCGCTATCTCTTTTCCTTTTGCTTGATTTCTCTTGACCTCTCCTGAGTCATCTGGAGCCTTGGGACGAGCTGAATCAAAACAAGAATATAAGCATATAAACGCGACGAGGAAAGATTCAAGGCAAGAAATGTTAGTAAAAATACCATGTAGAAGACAGAGGCTATGTCATTCACAAAAGACTCATCCGATTTGTTAAGAAGGGCAGCGATCTCCTCCTCTGGAGCATGCTTCCCGCAGGTCACACTTGGCAGAAATCGCCTCCTCAGGTAGCTCACAGTAATGGAAACTTAAAAAATAAAAGTGAGGGCGTCTCCGAGTGCTAGGGTTTATATAACCCATGAGTGATTCTCGCATTTACGTGAGATGTGATGACTGTAGTTGAACTGTCACGAGCCGACTTTAGAAGACAAATGGCAAAGAGCCACTGGTAGAAGCACTGCTGAGTCACGTACCCCTGGCATCGGGGGACGAGCTCCTAGCAGTGGAAGCGTCACTTAGCCGTCCTTCTTAGCTTATGTGGCGGCTCCTCATGATTACCCTGATGATTCAAAATCCTAACCGTCGCCACGCGTCCGCCTGAGGTGAACCTACGAACTGTAAACCTCAAGTACGCATCTTCTTGGATATGAGAGTCATGATTGTGGCCACACACATTTAAGACTCAACGTTGGAGGCTACTGATCTTCCGCACATATTTACTCTCTCAGTCCATGCCCGAAATCGGAGAGTAGGGAGCTTCTGTTATGGGAAGATTAGAGACACCTGAGCTCCAAGGCTCGAGGTTATTCAGAGCCGACTCGAAGCACGAGACTAAGCATAGAGTTATGTAAATAGGCAGAGAGATGACTTCCAACCCGACATTCTTTGCGCCTTCGATCCGAGGCCCGAGGCCTAGGAGGCCAACTCGGAGCTTGGAGTAATCCGAGGTCGAGGCAGTCGGCTTGGAGTCGAGGGAGGTCCTAGGCTTGGACGATTAACTCGGAGCTTGGAATGACCCGAGGCCCAAGCAGTCGGCTCGGGATTCAGATCGGAATCCACTAATAAGGGGGATCATGAGGTGTCCCACTACTACATGAGTGATGACGGTTACTCAACTGCCCATGTCCTCACGACCATCAAACAACTGGGTAGCCGAATTGTTCACGAGACGTGGTGAATGCCCCAAGATGCGCTGACTTATGTGAACATGCTCATTCAAAGCTAGGGTGTATAAGTAGTATCTTTGGGAGAGGAGACAGATACTTAGGTATCGAAGGGTCCCCTATTTAAACCATGGTCTCCTTTGCTAACTATTTATGTGTAGGCACAAGGCTTGATAGAAGTTTGGAGCTCCGAGCGGAGAGTAATCCGAATTTTGACTGCAACAATTATTATTATTATTTTTTCATATCAACCTGACCTGAACGACCCAAATTTTGACGGAATGGGTTAAGGGCCAAAAAATCAGATCCAGTTATTAAACTCGAAATCAGGTCAAGCCCGTTGGATGAAAGAGTCTGTTTCATGCATCCCCACTGTACAGATTTATTATGACCCAACGTTGGAGATAGTGAGAAAGATAAAGAATCCTGCGTGTGAAAATATCCAGGTTAGGTACGGTAAAGTGCCTACATCTCTCACGGAAGCGGACTGGCTGGTGTACCACACACAAGTGTATAGCTGTCGTTGATACGTGTCGATGCGAAGACGAGCCCCGGTGCTCCTCCAGCTCTGCACGAACGGCTCAAAGGACATTAAAGTTACATGGCCTGCAATAATGTATTTATTATTCCCACACTATTCACTCATGTTTGGAGATCATCTTAGAGCATTAGAAAATATTAATTATATCCAAAGCTCAAATGGAAAAAATTCATAAAGCCCACCATAACGGTTTTTTTACATCCAATCCGTTAATAAGGTCACAATTACATGGATGAACAGGAAAAAACAAATTTCATGTTGATCCGAAACTTCTGTGACCCTTAAAAAGGTTTCGATGGTAGACATTCATTCCCCCACTTCTTTTTTACAGTGTGGTCTAGTTGATCTTTATATCTGTCTTATTTTTTGGCTCAAGCCTTTAGATGAGCTTGCCAAATGGATGAACGGTTTGGATATAATACATACCTCATGATGGGACTCACAGAACTTGCTGAAATCAATACAGCTATAGCTCCGCTTCCTAAAAGGAGTGTGTGGTACAGTAGCTAATCCGCTTCCACATTAGTGAACCTTATCACTTCAACACTTCAATGAAATGTGCCATGACAGCGACTGATACGAAAGGTGCCCTGAGAACCGTTGATTGGACTGGCATCTCCTGGATAAAAATTCAACACATTCTAGTCAGTAGGTGGGAGCTTACGTAAGCAATCTGATCCGTACGTTAGGTCCGGTCCCATCTTATTCCTCTACTGAGAAAAATTCACAACGGACTATTCTAAACATTCATGACATGGTCTATCCTCTATTTACAATCTTCTACGTCCATTTTCAATATGCCACCAACTGGAAAGTTTGAATTCATTTGATCAAAATTAAATTTTCAAGGCAGCTCTTTTTTATTATTTTTTATTATTATTATTTTTTTTAAAAAAAAAATTATTTTAAACACCCAATTACACCCACACATATTAGATAGGTGCTTGAACCCATGATCGTCTACCACTGAGCCATGCATGATGGACGGTCCAATTTGGATCATTTGATCAGCATGCTGGCCTATTGGATCCGGCAAGATAATAAATGGCCTGGATCTGAAATTGCACCAACTAAATTAGGTAATGGTTCGTCTCTAGAATCTCTCAAAAAGTTAGGAAATGATCAGTGGGTCATGACCTACCTTATTAAGATTGATATCCAGGAGCAACACCACAGATCATGTCCAAGGAACTATCAAACAAAAATTAAAATTAATAAAAAATAATAATAATTTGTGAACACATTGCACAAATGCATCAATGTTCGTATTTGTTTCGGATGGGCCATTGTAAGAAGACTACACTGTAGCTCTAGTATACAAATAGTTGGAAAAAGACGAAGATTAAGGGGCCGTTTGGATACCACCAAATACGTAAATTTTCAACTCATATATATATATATATATATATATATATATATATATATATATATATATATATATATATATATATGGCTATTGTGAGGTTGAGTCGTGTCTCCTTGCCAGCCGTCGGATGTGCTGTAACATAGGCGGGAAGCGGAAAAGCACGGAAAGCAGCTATAAGAAATTGAAATTTGTTAATTAAGTACCCCACTCAAAGCAGGGAAACCGGCTATAAGAAATTGAAATTTGTTAATTAAGTACCCCACTCCTAGTGGGTGTTACCTTATCATGTGGGGGCTCACTTTAATGAATTTTTTATATATCCATGCTGATCATCCATTTTTAAGCTCACTTTAGAAAGTTGTACCAAAACTTAAGCACATCCAAATCTCTTATGTACTACACTGTAGGAAAAGGTGGCGAATGACCGTTAAACTTTTTTTAGGCCACGAAAGTATGGGATCAATCTGAAATTTGTATTTTCCCTTCATCCAGGTCTGGTTGACCTTTATCAATAGGTGGATCGTAAATAAATATTATGGATATGCTTTCGGTGGGTCATGGTAAGCTTTTAAAGGTGAGTGTTCAATCGCCACTTTTCCTTTGGTGTATTCTACCTGACATTTAGATCTATTTAAATTTTGGTACAACATTTTAAAATAGACTAAAAAAAGATGGACAGTGTGGATATACAACATATAATCAAGGTGAGCCCCATGGTAAGGGTAACATGTGTAATCCGGTAACACGTAATAGGGTGCCTACTGCTCCTGCGAATTGCATGGTGTGCATGAGACATTAGTGGTGCTTGGATGTTATCAAGTTTTGTAGACCCAATATGATGCATGTGTTATATTCATTACATTCATCCATTTCACAAGATCATTTTTTCGCATAAGTGAAAACTTTGAGGCAGATTGAAATTTAAGTGAACCAACACCAAAGAAAGGGTTGGAACAATGATGCCCGCTTTTAAACCTTCAAAGAGACCAGCAAATAATGTTTATTTGCTGTCTAACTAGTTCCTAAGGTCACAACGACTTAGATGAAGGGACAAAACAAATATGAACTTGATCCAAAACTTATGTGGCTCTCAAAAAGTCATCAATATTAAGCATTCAATCCTCCGCTTTCTATGTTGTGGTTCGCTTGAGCCTTGTTTCCCCCTCATGATTGGGCTTATGCCCTAAAATGATCTCGCAAAATGAATGTACCGTGTGGATATAACACTTATCATAGTGAGGCACACGTAACTTACATTAGCCAATTTGTTTTTTATTCCCACGTCTTGTCGTCCATATTGCCTATGGATGAATTTCTAACTATAGTAAGTTAAGCTGGTCCACCATGATATTTGTGAGAAATACACTCCGTTCAACCTTTTTGTCAGGTCATGGTAAGCCATGGGCTCAAATATAATCAAATCTAAAACTTAAGTAGGATGTGTGACAAGAAAAAGTACTGAGGGAAATGCTTACCGTTGAAACTATTCTAGTGTCCACCGTGATTCTTATATGCCATCCATACCATTCACAAGTTCATTCCTAACGGGATGAATTGTAAATGCAAAAATATCAACCTTATCCAAAGCTTCTGTAGCCCTGCGAAATGTTGGGTAATGGAGGTTCAATCCTCACTTATTCTGTTATGCGGTCAATTTGATTTCCATTAATTAGACAACTAAGAATATTGGGTCAGTGTTATTTTTGTATACGATAAATTAAAAATGAGACCCACAATTTGGTTAGTCTGGATAAATGTAAATCAGTGTAACATATGCAAAGAGGAAGACTGAACATTGAAAATCTACATGGTGGGGAACTAACATTGAAAGTTTGTAGGAGTTTACAGTACATGTGCAAATGGCAACCTCACTGGAGTTCTTCAAGTGGGACCCACATATTATTTATGTAAAATCCACCCCAACTATCAGGTGAATCACCTCAACTTAAGCCTCCCGCCTAAAAATTAACTCCATATGTTATTCAGATGGACTACAAGGTTGGAAAGTGTCTATGACCATGCTTACACTCTAAACTGTTTCTATGCCTGTAGCCCACCTGAATCGTAGATGGACATGAGTTTTGGAACCACGCATAAGATTTATGTGGAATCTAATGATTGGAGTAAGTTTCATATAATTATTACGGTGGGCCCGTAAAAATCAAGCGTGGATGTTTATGCCAACATTTTTCTGTTTGTGTGACCCATTTGAATCAAAACACATCTTGATCATTTGGGAAAGGACCTAACATGGGATTATGCATATAATGGTTAGATTAGGTCTCATACACAAAACTTCAAGAAAATATAATAAAAAATTATAAAACCCGTAATTTCTGTAGCTTCCTCTTGGAAGCCGATTGCACAATGTCAGAGACACTTCACCAATGTCGGTTGTGTGTTTTGTTACCAAGTTCCGTTAATCCACAATTGTACTATATACACTGTCCATCCATTTGGCAAGATTAATTTCCAGCATGAGTCCAAAAATTAGACAGATCCAAAACTCAAGTGGACCACACCATGTAGAATAGTAGGACAATGACATGCCCAGTTGAAACCTTCCTAAGGCATACCATGATTTTTGTTCACAATCCAACCTGTTCATAAGGTCACACAAACCTGGATGAATGGAGAAAACAAATATCATCTTGATCCAAAACTTTTACGCCACTAAGAAGTTTTCGATACTTGGCAATCAATTTCCATTGCTTTCTATTGTTGAGCTTTGGATCTGCTTCGTTTTTGGGCTCGTAGCCTAGGAACTTAGATGCTAGCAAAAGTAAAGAGGATCGTAGAGTCGTACACAACTCTTTTCAATTGGTTACAGCCGGTTTTGCCGGTTTAGCAACTTGATTACAACGGGCATTTACACCAAATATTTTCAAATATGTTATCCAACGGCTGACGAGGAGACACGACTCGACCTCAAAATAGCCTTGCATACGCTCGACTAGGGGTGCACACGGGTCGGTTTGGCTTGATTTTGAGGTGAACTGGAATCAAACCGATAGTAACGATTATAAGATAATCGAAACTAGAACCAGACCGTTGGCACCTTAGAACCGAACCGGACCGTAAAAAACGGTTCGGTTCGGGATCGGTTCCATGGTTCTGGGCTAGCTTTTATCTAGGGTTTTGAAAAGGGGGCATTCAGAAGAATCGGAGATCAGAAAGAACGAGATCAGCTGATTTTTCATTTATTTTCTGGAAATTCAATAAGATAAAATCTCAGAGCCTGAGCGAGCTCTTACGTTGTTGCGGCGTCTTCTATTCACAAAAAACCCCCCTACGAAGATGAATCGGGAGAAGCTCATGAAAATGGCTAGTGCCATTCGCACTGGTGGAAAGGGGAGCATGCGAAGAAAGAAGAAGGCTGTTCAAAAGACCACAACAACAGATGATAAAAGGCTTCAGAGCACCCTGAAGAGAATATGGGTGAATGCAATCCCAGCCATTGAGGAAGTCAATATCTTCAAGGATGATGTTGTCATTCAATTTCAGAACCCAAAAGTGCAAGCCTCAATCGCTGCCAATACATGGGTGGTTAGCGGATCTCCTCAGATGAAAAAGCTTCAGGATCTACTACCTGGGATCATCAATCAATTAGGGCCTGACAACTTGGATAATCTGAGGAAGCTTGCAGAGCAGTTCCAGAAGTAGGCACCAGGTGTCGTCCCCACAGAGGCAGATGATGATGATGATGTGCCAAAGCTTGTACCTGGAGAGACATTTGAAGCAGCCGCAGATGATGGCAAAGCTTCTTAAGAGTTTTCAAGGGAGTTTTTGTTTTTCATTTTTACCTACCTTGTTAAATTTTTATTACCGCTGCTCGAAATACTAAAGAAAAAAGGCAGGTATTTTGGTGTTGTTAGAAACCATGGTAGAGTTTCTACGGTTCGGTTCAACGGTTCGCATCTACGATTCGGTTCAACGGTTTGGATTGGTTCTACAGGGCCCTGAACCGGAATCGATCCGTAATCAACGGTTTTGAGAATTTTGGAACCGGAACCGGACCGTTAGCATCCTAGAACCGGACCAAACTGGACCGATCTAACGGTTTCAGTCTGGTTACATGGATCCAACGGTTCAATGTGCACCCCTACGCTCGACCGTATAGTACCATTTCCCTAGCGTTAATATAAGGTCGAGACGTGTCTTATAATCCACCGTTCCAGCTTTAGAAAAGGTAAAATTGATAATTCCATTATTAGGTTCCGTGAGCTCTACCAAGATGCGTATGTTGTATCTGTACCATTTATTCATTTGGAATAATCATTTTAATATACCAGCCCAAAACCTCAAGTAGATCCACGGCTTAAATGAACCACACCATAGAAAGTAGTGGGAACCTAAAATGATATATAAAAATAAACGGGCAGTGTGGATATATAATACATACACTAGGGGAATGTTCCAGGGGTGGTTGTTCAATCCCCAATGTTTTCTCTTGCGTGGCCCATTTGAGTCTTAAATCTAGCTCTTGTTTTTTTTTTTTTTTTTTTCGGTAGTATGTCCTAAAATGATCTCGTAAAATAGATGAATGGAATGAATTTATCATAAACATCACGCTGAACCTCACCTGGGCTTCCAGTGCAAAAAATAATAATAATAATAATAATAATAATAAATAAATAAAATAATTAAAAAAATCCTGCATAGTACCATTTCCCTATATATATACATATATATATATATATATATAGAAAAGGATCTATGAGGTCGAGCTTGTGGGCCCCACCATGATGTATGTCGAACATCAACACCGTGCACTTGATGGGTCCCCTTCAAAATATGGGATATCCCAAAAATCAGTCGTATATAGAACTCAGGTGGGCCATACCATCTAAAACCATGCGAAGACATGCGTAAAACATATAAAGGCACTTGGTGGGGCCTGAAATTTGGACGCGTCTAAAACTTGGTCTAGCCCCTCATCCAAGTGGGACACACATAATGGATGGGCTGGATTTGTGAACCACATCTCGGTGGGCCCAACATATGATTATGAATGTTTTAATGGAGGGAAACCCCTCTCAACTTTTGTATGTGGTGTTGCCCACACAAGTAACGAATTGACTTGATTTTTAAGCCCTAGGCGTACCATGGAATGGTGCATCTGACTGATGGGGTAGATGTTCGACACGCATCATGATGGGCCCACACAACTCGACGAAGAAAATGCCAAAAAACATTGGCCTTACCTGTAACGCTCAATCTGAGGCTGCACAACGTGGTGGTAGGGAATGAGGGAGAGAGAGGTGGAGGCAGTCGTGGCTGGGGGTACCGATTGAGGGAGAGAAGGAGAGAGAGAAAGAGGTGGAGGCGAACGTGTCTGGTGGTAGGGATTGAGGGAGAGAGAGGGCTGCACGCGGACGTGGCTGGTGGTAGGGATTGAGGGAGAGAGAGGGCTGCATGGGGTATGCCTGCTGGTAGGGATTGAGGGGGAGAAAAAGATGGTTGCATGGCTAGGGATTCAAAGGGGTAAAAAAATCCATATTCACATGGCCGTGTACATGTTCGGCCTCAACATAACCGGAACGACCGATCTCTCTCCTTCAAATCCCATCTAGAACATCTCCGTTGATTTCAAATTTGCTGCATCCAAAGTTCTGCTGTGGTGTAGGATCGGGGACCCAACTCTGTTATATAGTAGTTGAGGTGAAGAGAGTTTGAAACCCACCACAACTCTCTTCACCCAACTCCACACTTTCACAATCCCAGTACTACTCAAATTGCTGTCTGCATAAAACAGGCATAGCATTGTAGCCCTAATATTAACACCTGCGCCGATAGATTGCGCAGCGGATCGCACTGAAATAGGGCCTACTAGTTTACCCAATCACACAGTCCAATTGATAAGACAATCCAGACCGTTGATCAATAAGGCCCACCTTATAGCGTTCTAACAATCACGACTTCCAATATTGTAATGAGTGGATTAGATCATGATTTTCCACCCACCAAGGAAGTGAAAATACACAAGTCACCCCACTTACAACTTCAACCTCATATCAAACATGATCTTAGTGATTTCTCTTTAAAAGTAGTAAAAGTGACTGAAATTAGAGTATGATTTTTCAATTTAACGGTGTCTTCCAAACCTTATAAGATCACTACAACAATCCATGGTTTTTGAATTTGACTTATATGTCTAGCCAAGTCAGGTAAACTCAAAGACTCAACTCTCAACGATTCTGCCCCAAGTCTTCCCGAGTTGTATTGAGTCAACCGAGTTTTCAGGCTCACTAGATGAGTCTTGTTGAGTGGGAAGGATGTTCGCAGTCCCCCTCTCTCTAATCTAACCCTACCTCGCTCGCCCAGGCCAGCTAGCACAACAAGAGAATGAAGGAGCTAATCTACTTGTTTGTGCATGCGAGGACAGCTCGGCTAGGGGGTGCCAGAGGAGCAACGATATTCATTGACTCGACGAATTCTTCTTACAAAGTCAAGCAGTATGTTCGAGTTTTCGAAAGAATCGGCTCCAAAGTTCACCGAGTCCAGTTGAATCGGCTGGAGATATAACCAAGTCGATTTGACTCATTTGAGTTTTGAGTCGGGTTGAATCGGCCGAGTTTTGAGTTGACTCACCGAGTTTTAGAATAATGATGAGATGAGTAAGAAAGAATGCGAGGGTGGACGAACCTGGGTCTCTGACAGTGGCGTTGACGGCGTACCCTTTCTCTAACAAGCTTTTAACGAGCATGGATCCCACATATCCAGTGGCTCCAGTTACGCATGCCATCTTCCTTTCCATCCTAGCCGTTGCCATTTCTATCCTTCCTCTAACGAAGATGAGAGCCGTCACCATACACCGACGCTCCTGGTCTGCCCTTGGATTAAGTATACATCGTTATTGAAGATTATTATGCTAGTTCACCACCATTTAAAATTGATGGTGAATTTTCAGTCGTAGATAGAAATTTTTTATTATTTATTTATTTATTTACTTATTTTTACAAAAATCCACACCGTCCAAATCGCTCTAGCTGTGGATGAAGAGTAGAAAAAAAGTACGGCTAGAAGAATATACTAACATTTGTTTTGTCCTTGGAATTCTGGACCACTAACTAGCCATCCATCCATCCATTTATAGATGGTTGGTTTGCATGATCAATGTTGATTTTAAAGTTGTGATCCTTTTACAAAATGGCCCACAATTTGGATGGTCTGGATAACAGTAGATGAGAGTTGGATGTGCGGAAGAGGCGTCACCAGTTTTTTCAAAATGGTGGGGTACCATTATAGCTGTCTTCCACCATTTTTAATTAGTGGTTTGCAGCGCGCACGTGTACCCTTTCCACGTACACCGCAACTTTACCATAGGACCGAATTAGATGCGATCCCGGCCTCAGTACACGGTGCGGCCCTGACGGTGGGGCCCACCTTGATGTATTTATTGTTTATCCATGCCGTCTATTCGTTTTTTCAGATCATTCAAAGGCAGAACCCAAAGCGGGAGCAGATCCAAATCTCAGGTGGACCACGCAATTGAAAAAGGTGGTGATTGAACGTTTACCCATTAAAAATTTCCTTGTGGCCATCGTAATGCCCACCGTACTGTTTATTTGCCATCTTACCTGGTGGAATCTGAGAAGGTCAGAAAGACGGATGAAAGATATATATATATATATATATATATATATATATAGGTACTATACGCTGACCGCATAATACCTTCCCAGAAGGTCGAGTGCACTACTATGCTAGTGGTCCGATAGTGAAAGCTTGAAAAGGACAGTAAGATTTCACAGGATGAGTGAAGAAACAAAATCAAAGAAATCGATTATTAAAATCCGACTCCCTGTATTTCCTGGGAAAGCTTTAGCACGAAGGTAATGCTCTAAAAATCTAGGTAGGCCCTATTGTGGGATTTTTTAAGAAATTCATCCCTTTCATCCGTGTTTCCATATCGTGTAAGGGGTTGAGGCTAAAATTCAACCAAATCCAAGTCCCAAGTTGATCATATCACATAAAACATTGAGAATAATGATTTCAACCATTAAAATCTTGTTAGGCCTCACAGTGATGTTTATTTGTGATCTAATCTGTTCATAAGATCATACGAACATGGATGAAGAGAGAAAACAAATATAAGCTTGATCCAAAACTTCCATGGCCCCAGAGAAGTTTTCAACAGTAGACATTCAATTCAATTGTTTCATGTGGTGTGGTCCATTTGAACATTTTATATGATTAATTTTTGGGCTCAGGCCCTAACATTATATGGTAAAATGGATGGACAGAGCGGATCAGATATATAAATCATGGTGGACCTCGTAAAGTTTACTCAGTACACTATGCATAGCGAGTTACTCGCCCGCAATTTGCTTCCCGGCAAACAAGCCGTTCTGGAAACGGATTGGCTACTCCCCTTCCACCAACTAATGGCGGGTGGTAGGTGCTCTATGGGCCCCACAATGATGCATGTGTTTCATCCATGCTGTCCATCTATTTTTTAGATCATTTTTGGTTATGAGACCAAAACTAAGGTATATCCCAATCTCAAGTGGACCACGTTGCAGGAAACAATGTTGAATGAACGTCGACCATTAAAAATGTTTTGGGAGCCAAAAAAGTTTTAGATCAAGATGATATTTGTTTTTTCACTTCATCTATGTCTGTATGACCTAATGAACAAATTGGATGTCAAATAAACACTACAGTGGGTCTTAGGAGGATTTTAATGGTGGATATCCAATCACTATTGTTTTCCTGTAGTGTGGTCCACCTGAGATTTATATCCCTTTCATTTTTGAGATAAAGCCATAAAATGATATATAAAAATGGATGAATGATACAAAATGAAACACATACATCATGGTGGGGCCCATAGAGCACCAACCACCACCAATGGGCTAGTGGCACCGTTTCCGCCCGTACCGCACTAACGCAAAAGAAAGGGAAGCGGATTGCGTACTGTCTCGTACCCTAAGCGTAGTGAATAAACATTGCGGGGCCCACCTTCATTCATGCATTTTATCCAACCCATTCATACATTTTACCAGATAATTTTAGGGCTTTAGCCTAAAAATAAAGTCTATAAAAAGATTAAGTGAACCACACCAACCTAAACAGTGTGAATTGAACTTTTACCGTTGAAAAGTTCTTGGGGACCACGGAAGGTTTAGATCACTCTTATATCTGTTTCTTTCCCTTCATCCATTTTTTTTTTTTTTTTTAATCTTATGAACAAGTTTGATGAAAAATAAACATCACTGCATGCCTTAGAAAGGTTTCAACTGTGGAAATCAATACTTCAACTGTTTTATGTGGTATGGTCCATTTGAGGAGTGGATATACTTGAATTTTGGTCTCAACGCCTAAAATGATCTTTAAAAATGGATGGACGGAGTGGATAAATCACATGTATTCATAGTAGATCCAACAAAGTTTACTCAGTATGGTGAGAGCTCACTTGAGTAACTCAGTACACAATCCGATTTCAGAAGAAAGAGAACGCGGATTGTGTCCTTCCTCGCCCGGATGGTAATCCGTCCGGGCAGGGCTCGGTGGGGCACAATGTGATATGTATTTTATCCACATCGTTTGTTACTTTTCTCGGATCATTTTAAGGTATGATACTAAAAATGAAGCAGGTCCATAGCTCCAGTGGACCACACCAAAGGAAGCTGCAATGATGATGACACCCATCGCTGAAACCTTTCTAAGGGCCGCCGTGAGTTTTTTTTACCATCCAACCTATTCAAAAGGTCATGTAAATGTGGATGAAGTGAAAACACAAATATCGGATTGATTAAAAACTTCTCCATCTCTCAAGAAGTTTTTAATGGTGGACGTTCAATCCCCAACTTGTGATCCACTTGATCCCTTGACCTGACTCATTTTTTGGATCATATCTTAAAATGATACGAGAAAAACGATGAACGGCGTGGATAAAACACTTACATTACTGTGGGGCCTAGCAAGGCTTCAATGGTTGAAATTATTATTTCCACTGTTTCTTGTGATATGATCAACTTGAGATTTGGATTTGGTTCAATTTTAGGCTCAACCCCTTAAATGATATGAAAAAATGGATGGACAGGGTGGATTTCTCAAAAAACCCCACGGTAGGCTCCAACCAAGGTTTGTAGGGTAGACCTTCATGTAGGAGGCTTCAGTAGGAAATATAAGAGAGAGAGAGGTGGACTCCGATTTTGTTTCTCCACTCTCCCTATAAAATCTCACATTTCTCCTTATAAAATCTCACCGTTCTTTTGAAACTTTCACCATCCGACTGCTAGTATAGTGCCAGCACTCGACCTTATGGGAAGGTACTATGCGGTCGAGCGTATAGTACCTTCCCCCCACCCCCCACCCCCCCTTCCAATTCTCACCGCAAGAGACCCTTGTATGGGCACACATTGGCTAGCTAATGTTGAATTTGTGGCCCCACTATGATATATGTTTTGTATCCATGCCATTCATCCATATGGAGAGATCATTTTGGGGTGAAATTCAAAGAATGAGTGACATCCAAAGCTCTAGTGGACCCCACTACAAAAAACAGTGGGGAGAGTGACGCCGCCGCTAAAAACTTCTAAAAGCCATAAAAAGTTTTCGATCAAGATTATATTTATATTTTCTCTTCATACTGAGTTACTCAAGACGCTCTTATCGTATTGAGTAAACAAAGTTGGGCCACGTTGAATGTATGTGGTCTATCTAGACCGTCCATCCGTTTTTCCATCTAATTTAAGGGGTTGAGCCCAAAATTGATGTATATCCAAAGATCAAGTGGATCATACCATTGGAAACAATGGGTATACTGATTTCCACCATTGAAACCTTTCTAGGCCCCACAGTGATGTTTATTTTTCATTCAACCTGTTCATAAGATCATACAGACATGGATGAAGGGAAAAACCAAATATAAGCTTGATCCAAAACTCCTGTGGTCCTCCAAGTATTTTTCAATGGTAGACATTCAATTCAATTGTTTCCTATGGTGTGGTCCGTTTGAATAGTGGATATACCTCATTTTTTGGTTCAAGTATTAAAATAATCTGTTAAAATGTATGAACGGAGTGGATAAAATAAATAAACCATGGTGGACCTCATAGAGTTTACTCAGTACGCTATGCATAGTGAATTACTCACCACGCAAACCGCTTCCTAACACGGGACCTCACTCTATGAAAGTGATGTCACCAAGCTTTGTGGACCCCACTATGATGTATGGGTTGTATCCACAACGTTCACCCATTTGGAGATATTATTTTAAGCCATGAGCCAGAGAATGAGGCAGATCCAAAGTTTTAGTGGACCCCACCACAAAAAAAAACAGCAGAAATATTGATGCCCTCCGTTGAAACCTTTCTAAGGGCCACCATTATGTTTTTTTTTTTTTTTTCAAAATCCAACCAGTTCAAAAGTTAACAAAGACATTAAAGAAGGGAAAATATAAATATAGGCTTGATCGAAAACTTTCTATGGCCTTTAGAAGTTTTTAACGGTGACATCACTCTCCCCACTATTTTTTGTAGTGAGGTCCACTGGAGCTTTGGATGTCACTCATTCTTTGGATTTCATCCTAAAATGATCTCTTCAGATGGATGGACAGTGTGGATACAAAACATATATCATGGTGGGGCCACAAATTCAGTAACAGTGTGCCCACACAAGGATCTCTTACGGTGCGAATTGGACTGCACCAAGTTATCCTTCGGTATGGTTCGTAGGAGACCATTACTGTGTGTGTGTGGGGGGGGGGGGGGGAGGGGGAAGGTTCCATGCGATCTGAGTTCAAGCTTTGTGGGCCTCATCATGATGGGTGTCAAACATCTACGCCATCAATCAAATGCACCATTCCATAGTGGGCCTAGGGCTTAAAAATCAAGTTAATCCATGACTTGCGTGGGCCACACCACATACAAAAGTTAAGAGGGGTTACCCTCCATTAAAACATTTATAATCATTTTTTGGGCCTACTAAGATGTGGTTCACAAATCCAGCCCATCCATTATGTGTGTACCACTTGGATGAGGGATCAGACCAAGTTTCAGACACATCCAAATTTCATGTGGGCCCCACCAAGTGTTTTTATATGCTTTAGGTATGTCTTCACATGATTTTAGATGGTATGGTCCACTGGAGTTCTGGATACAGCTGATTTTTGGGATATCCCATAATTTAAAGGGGACCCATCAAACATGGTGTTGATGTTCGACATACATCATGGTGGGGCTCATGAGCTCGACTCGTATAGAACCTATTATATATATATATATATATATATATATATATATATATATATATATATATATATATATATATATATATATATAGGGAAAGGTACTATGCGCTCGAACTCACGATAAGCTCCCGTGAGGTCGAGCTGTGTGGGCCCCACCGTGATGCGTGTCGACCATCAACACCGTGCATTTGATGGGTCCCCTCTAAATTATAGGATATCCCAAAAATCAGCCATATACGGAACTCAAGTGGGCCATACCATCTAAAATCATGTGAAGACACCGTTAAAACATATAAAAGCACTTGGTGGGGCCCACCTGAGTTTTGAATGCTGCTGAAACTTGGTCTGAACCCTCATCCAAGTGGGACACATAATGGATGGGCTGGATTTGCAAACCACATCTCGGTGGGCCCAAAAAATGATTATGAATGTTTTAATGGTGCACGGCCCCTCCCCACTTCTGTATGTGGTGTGGCCCACACAAGTCACGGATTGACTTGATTTTTGAGACCTAGGCCCATGATGGAATGGTGCATCTGACTGATGGGGTAGATGTTTGAAACGCATCACGGTGGGGCCCACACAGCTCGACCTCATGGGACGTTCCCATTAGCTCGACCACAGAGTGCCTTTTCACTATATATATATATATATATATATATATATATATATATATATATATATATATATATATATATATAACGCTCACCTGCGAACCAGTTCGTACCCGTTACATACGAACTTTTTTGAGAACTCATCATATCTGATGAGTCTCGAAAATCTGAACGGTCCACATGAAGTAGAACCTCGTGAAATCCCCTGGTACCAATTTTTACTTTGAACCAAAACTTTAGTAGGCCATGAAAAATGCAAACAGTTTCTCCCCTTGATTTGAATTTCTCTTTTCTATGGCCCACCAAAATCTTAGATAAGGGTGAAAATTCACCACCTGAGGTTTCATGGGATTCCACATCTTATGGACCATTCGGATTCGACACCAATGACACGTGTGAAAAGGTGCGCGCATGCGTAGGTGAGCATGCCTATATATATATATATATATATATATATATATATATATATATATATATATATTTCATCCAAGTCCTTTTGACCTTCTCACCAGTAGGATGGCAAATAAACAAGACGGCCGGTAATACAATGGCCATAGGGAAGTTTTTAATGGTGACTTGCGTGCACCTTTTCACACGTGTCATGGGAGTCCGAACGGTCCATGTGATGTGAAATCCAATGACACTGTAGGGAAAGTTTTTTGCCTTGATCTAAAATTCTAGTTGGCCATAAGAAAGATAAATGAAAATCATGGGAGGAAACTATTTTCATCTTCCATGGCTCACTAGAGTTTTGGAAATTTGGGCCCGTAGTGTTCATGAGGTGCTTCTTCGGGTGAACCAGTTAGATTTTAGAGTCAAATCATGTATGATGGGTTGTCAAAAACGTTTGCACGAGTTCAATGTGAACTGGTGCGCAGGGGAGCATACGGATATATATATATATATATATATATATATATATATATATATATATATATATAGAGAGAGAGAGAGAGAGAGAGAGAGAGAGAGAGAGAGAGAGATGGTCCTATGAGATTGACCTGATGGCAAATTCGCATGAAGTCGAGCTATGTGGGCCCCACCGTGATGTGTGTTGAACATCTACACCGATGCACTTGATGGGTTCCCTTTAGATTTTAGATTATGAGATATCCAAAAATCAGCCGTACCAGGAACTTGGGCTATACCATCTAAAACCACGTGAAGATAAGCCCATAACATATATAAAAGCACGGACTTGTGCAAATTTTTTTGAGAACTCATCATAAGTGATGTAACTCTAAAATCTGACCGGTCCACTTGAAGAAACACCTCATGAAACCCCTCGGATCCAATTTTTAATTTGATCCAAAACTTTGGTAGGCCATGAAAAATGAAAATGGTTTCCTCCCTTGATTTGTATTTCTCTTTGATATGGCTCACCAGAATTTTAGATAAGGGTGAAACTTTATCCCTTAGGGTTTCATACAATTCCGCATCAATGGACCGGTCCGGTTAGACACCCATGACACGTTTTCAAAGGTGCGTATATTAGGTCCAAAAGTTGTACGGCCCGCTGAAGTTTTTAATAGTCAATGGAAATGTTTTATTTGGTACGGTCCAACTGAGATTAGGATGTACCCCATTTTTGGTACCGTACCTTAAAATGATCTGTAAAAATGGATGGACGGCACGGATATACAATATATACATCACTGTGGGCCCCACAGTGCTACACTGTTCTGGAAAATGGATGGACGGAATGGATATACAATATATACATCACACTGATCTGGAAAACGGATGGACGGCATGGATATACAATATATACATCACTGTGGGCCCATAGGGCCCCACCAAATGCACTCCCCTTTACCATGCGGTGGTGCGTATCTGTAGGAACTACTCGTGGTCATCCAAACCGTTGATATGGTAGGCCCCATCGGATGATCCTAACCGTCCTATAACAGGGTCATCTCTACTTTCTTGCATAGATATAAGTTATTGGTTTGGTAGCCCCATCGGCACACTATCCACACGCAACACATGTGCCAAGCTGACAAGTATGGGGACATGGACTAACCAGTTATCAGTTGGCCCAGCCCTACACAAAAATCTGGATCGTCCACTTATCAGCTGGCCCAGCTCTACATGAAATCAACGGATGGTTTTGAAAGAAAAATTTAAACGATCCACATTTAACGTAAAGCGTAGATAACCTTAAAGGTGGACCGACCTGATACCGTGGGTAAGACTGCGTGTGGGGCGAGGCGGCTAGATACCACACGTGCCAACATGTCATGTGTGATATCAGGATGGTTCATATCTGGGACAACACCGCCAAGGTTGCTTGGTGCGCAAGACTAATCAATCTCTCTTCTTATTTTGGGTCTACACATCGGTGTACCGTTTTACATGGGCGCGGATTTCCTACAGAGGCCTTTTGCAAGTAGTTCTTGCGCAAAGATGCTGGGTGGGGCCCACTGCAATGTATATGAGATATCCATTCTGTCCGTCGGTTTTGAGAGATCAATTTAGGAGGTGCGACTAAAAATAAAGAGGATACAAAACTCAAGTGAATCACATGAGGGGTCATATATATGGACCACGATTAGAGGTGGGCATTTTGAACCTGATCCGGTGGATCCAACCCGATCCGACCCGACTCGGTACCGTTCCGAACAAAACCGACGGCTTAGATCAGCCTGATCGAGTCTCTCAACCCAGATTCGATAGTATTTCGGGTCAGGTTCGGATAGAGGTTGATCCGGACAGATCCGACCCGGATACTCGAACCGAAAGGATCCGGCCCGAACCGATCAGACCCGACCCGAAGCCTAAAAATAGTAGACTATAACCTTGCCTTTGAATCAGATGATGATCAGGCACACATGCCCGATTGGCATGTGCGAAGGTCGAGTAGCATTTATGATTTTTTCCGCTAAAAACTCATCCTTTCGTCGGACGTAAATTAGTCCGTATTACCACACCTCAGCTACACTAGCCTCAAGCTAGGTGGCTAGTCCGTGTGCGAGGGACGAATTGGTTGCTCCCCTAGTCGGTGCTTTGTGGGCCTCACCATGATGTATGTGTTTCATCCATTCCGTTCATACATTTTTACAGAATATTTTATGGATTCATAAAAAAAATGATAGGTATGTAAATCTTAGGTGGACCACATAACAAGAAAACAATAATAATTGAATATCTACCATTAAAATTTTAAAATCCTTCTAAGGTCCACTCTTCTGTTTATTTGACATCCAATCTGTTGATTAGGTCATAAAGACCCAGATGGATGGAAAAAATAAATATCAGCTAGATCTAAAACTTTTAAGCCCAAAACGTTTTTAATGGTTAACGTTTATTTAACAGTGTTTCCTTTAATGTGATCCACTTGAGATTTAGATATATCTCATTTTTTTTTAATTCCATAAAATGATCTATAAAAATAGATAGAAGGCATGGATGAAACACATACATCATGGTGGGGCCCACAGAGCACCGACCAACAGCCAATGGCTGGTAGCACCGTGGCAGGGGGAGTAGCCAATCCGTTTCCGTGCAAGGACGGGACTGACGCTCCTCGAGCTCCGAGTTGTACGAACGGTTCAAAGGAGATTAAAGGTATATGGGCCCCATAATGATGTATTTATTATATCGACACCGTTCATATATTTTTAGAGATCATCTTAGGGTATTATCTAAAAAATTATTAATATCCAAAAATCATGTGGACCACACCACAAGTAGCAGCAGCGAATGATTTTCACCATTAAATATTTCATGTGGTCTACTTGATAGTTAGATCTGTCTTATTTTTCATCATAAGCCTTATGACAATCTTACCAAATAGATGGACGGTTTAGATTTAACACATACCCCATGATAAGACCCACATAACTTGTTAAATTCATTACAGCAAGTCCTCACCCACTGTATATATAAAAAAACGACGTCAGAGTTCTTTCGTGCATTGCACGTTAATATACATGTTCGGTAAAAACATAAGCATAGTAATGGATAGTTTTTGTATAGCTATGTGGGGCCCACCTTGATGTATATGTTTTATCTAAGCCGTTTATCCATTTTGACATATTAATTAAGGCATTGAGAAAAAAAATAACATATATTAAAGGTTGAAGTGGGCCACATTATATGAAAAATTAAATTAAATTTATACGGATCCGAATCATACCTAACTCGATCAGACTCGGTTTCTCTGACCGAGTTGGACTCTGTTCGGGTCAGACAAATTATGCATTGGATTTGTTCGGGTTAGGTGACCCGGATTTGATTCCGGATCTGATCGAGTCCGGGTCAAACCATGGCCATATCGGATCTGATCGGGTTGAACCTAATCCGCTCCGATCCGGACCGATGCCCACCTCTAACCACGATGATGGCAAAAAACAAATATCAGCTTGATCTAAAATTTTGGTAGCCCTAGGAAGTTTTTAATGGTGAGAGTTCAATTAACACTGTGTGGCCCACTTGAGATTTTGATCTACCTCAATTTTGAATTCATATGATAAATTTAATTTTAAAAATGTATGGATGACATGAATTTATCACCAACATCTTGGTAGGAGCCACCTACCATCCCAACGGAAGAACTTCATATGAACGGCTTCCACCGCATCCTTTGGAGAATTAGAAAATAGGGAGAAGAGGCGTGCTAGAGACGGAAAGTCCCTCTTTCAAACTCGCGCATAAGAGCATCTTCTCATTCAGACCATCTACCTTATTCAATGGTTGATAATGAGGTTCGCACGTAATTCAGACCATCTTATGTGTGAACCAGTGCACAGCTGAGCTATATATATATATCTATATATATATATATATATATATATATATATATATATATATATATATATATATATATATAGTTATAGTTTCTATGCGGTCGAGCTCATGATAACTTCCCAGGAGGTCGAGCTGTGTGGGCCCCATCATAATGTATGTCGAACATCTACCCCATTAGTAAGATGCACCATTCCATGGTGGGCCTCAAGCTTAAAAATCAAGTCAATTGATGACTTTTGTGGGCCACACCATGTATAAAAGTTGAGAGGGTTATCCTCCCATTAAAACATTCATAATCACGAGGTGTGGTTCACAAATCTAGCCCATCCATCATGTGTGTCCCACTTGGATGAGGGGTAAGACCATGTTTCAAATGCATCCAAATTTTAGGTGGGCCCCACCAAGTTCTTTTATATGTTTTAGGCATGTCTTTACGTGATTTTAGATGGGTATGGCCCACCTGAGTTCTGTATATAGCTGATTTTTGGGATATCCTATAATTTAAAGGGGACCCATCAAATGCACAGTGTTGATGTTCAACAAGCATCATGGTGGGGCCCACAGCTCGACCTCATGGAAAGTTCCCATGAGCTCAACTGCATATATATATATATATATGTATATATATATATATACATATATATATATATATATAAAAGATAGGTCCAAAACTTGTACGGCCTGCAGGAACTTTTTAATAGTCAACGGAAATTGTTTTCTTTGGTATGGACCAACTGTGATTTGGATGTACCCCATTTTTGGTATCGTGACTTAAAATGACGCGGAAAAACGGAAGGACGACATGATATACAATATATACATCACTGTGGGCCCCATAGAGCTGCATTAATCTGGAAAATGGATGGATGGAATGGATATACAGTATATAAATCACTGTGGGCCCCATAGGGCTGCACCGTGTTGGGTGAGGCCGGGTCACACCAAATGCACTCCCCTTTGCCATGCGGTGCATATATGTAGGAACAACTCTTGGTCATCAAAACCGTTGATATGGTAGGCCCCATCGGATGATCCTAACCGTCCTAGAACATGGTCATTTCTCCTTTCTTGCATAGATACAATAAGTTCTTCGTTTGCTAGCCCCATCGACACTAAAGGTGTACATAAGTTGAACCAAGTCGAGCTTGGTACAACTTGACTCGACTCAGCCACTAGATGACCCCAACTCGAACTCAGCTCGGCTCAGTCCTCGAGCCTGGCTAGCTAGCTTGGCTCGGTTCGGTCAGCAGCTCAGGCCAATTCGAGTCAAGATCGAGCCTCTGCCACAATTTTACAAACACATAGAGTGCACTTTCAATTTCTTATTGTATGTAAAATAGCAGCAACCACTTACAGGTATTTCATTAAACACCTTGTATGCAACATCAAAATCAAGGAAAAAGGGGTAATTGTTTCATATACATACCTTCCTTGCCACTAGCCAACACTTCGTTGAGTCATTTTATCAAACACTTAGGTGAGCAACATCAATATCAAAGTAACCGAGTCAACAAACTGGTTCGATCCGAGTCGAGTCGTGTCTTCGACCTCAAAAAATCAGCTCCACTCGGCTCAAACTCAGTTTTAAACCAAGTCGAATCAAGCTTTTTCGAATCGAGTCCGGCGAGCTAATCGAGTTAACTCGGTTTGTGTACAGCCCTAATCGGCACACTATCCACACGCAACACATGTGCCAAGCTGACGAGTATGGGGACATGGACTAACTAGTTATTAGTTGGCCCAACCTTACACAAAAATATGGATCGTCCACTTATCAGCTAGCCCAGCCGTACACATGAAATCAACGGACCATTTTGAAAGAAAAATTTAAACGATCCACATTTAATGTAAAGCGTAGATAACCTTAAGACCGACCTGATATCGTGGGTAAGACTGTGTGTGGGGCCAGGCGGCTAGAAACCACGCATGCCAACATGTCATGTGTGTGATATCTGGATGGTTTGTATCCTGGGCAACACCGTAAAGGTTGCCTGGTGTGCAAGACCAATCAATCTCTCTTCTTATTTTGGGTCTACACGTATCGGTGTACCTTTTTACACGGGAGCGGATTAGGTAAGAGTCAAGACTTGGGAACCACCGACATTGATGGGACCCTGACGGTGGGACTCATAGTGATGTATGTGAGTTAAATTCACAGCGTCCAACCATTTTGAAAGCTAATTTTAAGGTATGACCCTAGGAATGAAGCCGATTCAAATCTAGATGTGGGCATCAAGTCGAGTCGGACTAGGTCCAATTCGATTCGGTCCGAAATTTTCAATGCATTGACCTGAAATCGATCCGATTCGGGATCGAGTTCGGGTCCTCTAACTTGATCCGATCCGTTGCATTGCTGGCCTGACCCGAACCAAGTTTGACTCAGTCAGGGAAACTGAGTCGGATCGGGTTGGGTACGGTTGGATCCAATATTTGTTTTAATATTTTTTTAATTAAAAAAAATATGATATTCACCTTTAAAAAATTCATAGGGCCCACCATAATGTTTATTTTCCATCTAATCTGTTAATAAGGTCACAATTACATGGATAAATAGGAAAAACAAATTTCATATTGATCTGAAACTTCTGTGACCCTTAAAAGAGTTTCAATGGTAGACGTTCAACCCCAACTGCTTTTTGCAATGTGGTCCACTTGATCTTTAGATCTGTCTTATTATTCGGCTCAAGCCTTAAGATGAGCCCGCCAAATGGATGGATGGTTTGGATATAACACATAACTCATGATGAGACTCACAGAACTTGCTGATGTCAATACTCATGCATGGTACAACTGCCCATCCGCTTCACGTCAACACCAGTGTGGTGTCAGACTGTTAATGTCAGGCCTCAGGAGTCGCTACTCCCCCTACCACCAGCTAATGGCTAGTGGTTTGGTGCTCTGTGGACCCTACCATGATGTATTTATTTCATCCATGCCATCCATCTATTTTTCTAGATCATTTTATGGTATTAAACTAAAAATGAGGTATATCCCAATCTCAAGTGGACAACATTATAGGAAACAGTGTTGAATGAACATTGTATGGATTATTTCAGATTAGATCGGATTTAATCGAATCAGATCAGTCCGGATTAGCCACTGATTTGAACTCGACTCGATGTACAGTTGGATCTGAGTGGGCCTACTCGATCCGACTCGATCATGGCCTTCAGTTCGAATCGGATTGGGTCGAATCCGTCGGATCGGGTCGGATTCTACCCAGCTCTACTCAAATCCTAGGTGGACCATACCATAGGAAACAATTGTGTTTTGAATCAGCCAGCAAGCAACGACTTTGAAGGCGATGTTGTACTTCCCTATTGGTAAGCTCAAAGCTATGGATAGGCGTAGAAATATCTCGTAAGAGGGTCAATATTTAAGCTTTGTGCAACAACAATTGGATAATGCATCCCATGCTGGGAAAGAAGTTTACGAGACCCTCCTCAAATGCAAAAATCTGTATTCCAAAGCACTTGCTTCGGAAGAATTTGAACTAATTGTGCCACAATTGATAGTTTATGCTACTGGTAAAAACTTCATGGATTTCACCGAAATGTACTTAGTTGCCATCGAACATGCTAATAAGGTCACAAACACTTGGACGAAGAGACAATGCAAATATCATCTTCATTCAAAGCCTTTGTGGCCCACGAAAGTTTTTAATGGTCAATCACCATTGTTTCTTATGGTCGATTTCAAATTTGGTACTGTTTCATGTTTTGGATCATGTTCTAAACTGAGCTTTCAATGTGAATGGATGGTCAACCAATGCTGTCTCCTGTACTATGATCAATCTGGATTTTGGAACTGCTTAATGTTTTGTACCATGGCTTCAACTGAGCTTTCAATACGGATGGATGGCCAACCCACCGTTATCCTGTACTATTGTATTTGGAGCTGCTTCATATTTTGTATCATGCCCTCAACTGGGCTTTAGCAAGGATGGGTGGTCAACTACCAGTACTGTCTCCTGTACGATGGTCTATCTGGAATTTGGAACTGCTTTATGTTTTGTATCATGCCCACAGCTGATACGGATGGATGGCGTGAATGCAGTCACATACATCAAGTGGGCCCCTGACTGTGGGGCCTGATGTGATATATGGGACTACATCCATACAGTCCCGTCCATCTATATTGAGAGCTTATTTTACGGCATCATCCAAAAAAATAAATTAGTTTCAAATATTAGATGGACCTTTGTATAGGAAACAATAGTGATTCAACAGGTTGGATGACAAATAAACATTTCAGTGAAATTTATGGAGTTTTTAAAGGTAGTGGTTCAATCACAATTGTTTCATACAGGGAAATGTGTTAAATTAACATATTTCAAATATTTCGGATGTTAGTGAATAAATAAGTTATTATAGATTCACTATTAGTTTTCCCACTTCAGATTTCAGATTTAACAAACAGGGCCTAACATACATACTTCATTTGCATGTATCCATACTGCCTAATTCATTTTTTAAGTATGTTATCTGTGGACACTACTTGATGAATGGCCTAGGTCTAGTTACCATGTTGCAACGGCAAGTGTGTTGTGAGAATTTCAGGGCCCTACGGGGGTACACATTCATCTTACTAATACAAGTGATTACAGCAGATTATTATATATTCGTTGGTTGGAAGATAGATAACATCTTACTGCTACAACTATAGATAATCAAGTAAGAGATATTATTTATACCAGTTTTCAAAGGGTAGATTGCAGGAGCATGGAAGAAGAGACAGCTCTCAATTGGCCAACAATCCAACGGCCCTCGAGTACTCCACCGATTCATCGTACATCTCTTCCATCCTATAGTTGTAGCTAAATCCAGCTTTAATCAGCTTCTCTGGGGAGAAGATCGACTAGAGATTCGCTGGACAATCACCAAAACTGGAATAGATCACACGATTAAAAATCATTTCAGTCATGGATTCTAGCTCGATCCAAGGATAACGAAGAATCCAAAATGTGGAGAAATGATCACATAAAGGTACTTGCAGGCGATGCGAATTGCAATCCCGACCACCGAAGTTCCTGCGGTGGGAAGCAAGGTGGGGCCCACCTTGATGTTTGTGAAAAATCCACCTAGTACATCCCTTTATCCACATCATTTTAGGATATTATACCAAAAAAAATGTCCGGTAGATGTTTCAACGGTGGGTATTCAATATCCACTGTTTCCTGCCTAGCGGCATACTTGAGTTTTGGATCTGCCTCATTTTCGGTCTCATGTGTTAAGATGAGGCGGCAAAACTGGTACACTGCCACAAGCCAATGGCTGATGGTCGGTGCTTTGTGGGCCCCATCATGATGTCTGTGTTTCATCTATGCCGTCCATCTATTTTTATAGATCATTTTAGGATATGAGACGAAAAATGAGGTATATTTCAATATCAAGTAGACCACATTACAGGAAACAGTGTTGAATAAACGTAGACCATTGAAAACTTTTTGGAGGTATAAATGTTTTGGATCAAGCTGATCTTTGTTTTTTTTTTTCTTTTTCTTTTTCCCCTTCATCTAGGTCCATATGACCTAATCAAAAGATTGGATGTCAAATAAACAGTACAGTGGGCCTTAGAAGGATTTTAATTGTGGCTATCCACTCACTATTGTTTTCCTGTGGTGTGGTCCACCTGAGATTTATATCCCTCTCTTTTTTTTTTTTTTTTGGTTAAAGACATAAAATGATATGTAAAAATGGATGAACGAACATGGATGAAACACATACATCATGGTGGGGCCCATAGAGCACCGACCGCCAGCCACGGGGCCAGTGGCAGGGGGAGTAGCCAATCCGAATCCACAGACCGGGTGGATTTTTCAGAAACATCACAGTGGACCCACCTAGGTACCCAGTTGTGAACTTCCGGCAGTTGTGTTCACAGGCAATCATAGTTCATTTGTAGCAAACCCAAACCTTACAAAAGACGGGCCACCCTATGGAGATGGCATTGCAAAAAAGGTAGGGCGAGCCATGTCGTTGAAATCATTGGACGGCTGATGGCCCATTCGATAGGTGGGCCATGTATTGCATGTTGTGGATTGGGAACGGATTGTCTACTCCCCTGCAACTAGGCAATGGCTAGTTGTCGGTGCTCCGTGGACCCCAACATGATGTATGTGTCTCATCCATACCGTCCATCCATTTTTCTATATAATTTTATAGTATGAACCTCAAACTAAGGTAGATCAAAATCTCAAGTGGACCACATAGTATTAATTGAACTCTCACCATTAAAAACTTCCCTGATCTACAAAAGTTTTGGATCAAGCTGATATTTGTTTTTTGCTTTCATAAAATCTTCATCCAAGTCTGTATAACCTAATCTACAAGTTCGATGTCAAATAAACATTACAATGGACCCTAAGCAGTTTTTAATGGTAGACCTTCAATCACTACAGTTTTCCCATGGTATGGTCCACCTGAGATTTTGATCTACCTCAGTTTTGGGTTCATACCTTAAAATTATCTGGAAAAATGGATTGACGGCATAGATGAGACACATACATTATGGTGGGGTCCACAACCCTTTTCATTGTGGATTGATGGATGTTTCTAAAACATAGATTGGAAGAGAAAATGAAAGAAAATTAGAGGGCTTACTCAGTAAGGACATTGTACGATGGATATCGTTTTGAGAGGAATTTTGCAAGTTCCGGTACACACGTATTGGCAGCGCAGCATATGTAACGGCCAGAAGCCGATTCGTTCTCCGCTACAAAGATGTGGGCCCTACATACGTCCTCCACGTGTACAAGGGAGATCGATCCGGACATCAGCGGCAAGCTTTTCAAAAAGTTGATCGCTGATTCATTCCCTGCAAAAGCCAGCCGTTAACCATGAAAATGCTCCAATATGAATTGACGGCTCAGATCTTGTACGTGCATTCGCATGTGCATGTGGTGGGACATCTAACCGTCCATCAGGTAATCATCCAGGTTGTACGTGCCTTAGTAAAAGAAATGAGATCAGGCCAATCATCTGGTGGACTGATGGATGCCTCGAATTCACACGGGTGCCATCTTCGCACTCGTGGAGACGTGTACAGGCCAGTGAGGCTGGCCTACGCCTATCTATGCGTGGGATTGTCACACATGTGGAGGTTTGCTGATTCCACACGAATGCATAGCCAGCCTCAGCAGGGCACATGTGCAAGATCTAAGCTGTTCATCAAAATACCCACTATATTCGTAATGTACAATCATGCTGATTATTTTGTGGCCTACCTTAAGTTCTTCAAATGCTTGAGTTTCCCTATATCCCTTCATCCTGGTGGGGCAAACATGATGATTGGGTTGGATGACATGCATATAGAGCTATACATGAACCGAGTTATCTTGGTTAACTCGCTCACTTGGACTCGAGACTAAGTTCGAGCTGACTTCTGGAGATCGAAAATTTTCGAGCCTAGTTCAAGCTTGGCCTAGCTCAAATCGGCTCGGATGAAACCTTAACTCGGATCGAACTAGTTCAGTGGCTCGGTTATTTTGATGTTGATGCTGCTAACCAAGTGTTTGATGAAATGACTCAATGAAGTGTTGTTTTGGGTGAATACATTCTCTGTGGGATCGGCCAGTGGCGGGGAAGGTATAGATATGAAACAAATCACTATAAAAGAAAAAAAAAAAAAAAAACATTACATGAGAAAACTATCATTGGATCTTGATTTTGATGCGGCATATAAAGTTGTTGATGAAATACTTTAAACTGCTGTTGTTGTTTTCCAAACTGTGAGAAATTGAAAGTGCACTTCATGTGTTTGAGAAAATGCCACACAGGCTTGCATTGGCTCGAGCCGCTGACTGAACCAAGCCAAGCTGGCCAGTTAGGCTTGAGGAATGAGCAAAGCCAAGTTCGAGCTATGGTGAGCTAGTGACCGAGCCGCGTTGAGTTGTGCCAAGCTTGACTCCCGTACAGCTCTACATGCATACAACACAATGGACCCCACATTCCATTTGGAAGTTTCTATGTAGGACGTACCCCTGCCAATGTGGCGAGTTGGAGTGGCCCGCCTGGATTATGAATCAAGCTGGATTTTGGGATTTAAGCCTAACATGGACGGCTTGATGGCATTCATTCATCAATGTCGCCCCACATAGCTTGAATGCTAGGTGATTATTTCTGTCCACACAAAAGCCACAACCGCACAGCTTGTAATGTTTCTGCCGGTTTCAATGCATGTACGGACATATAACATATTTCATGTTGTAAATCTCACCTGTGAGCAAAGACAGAGCAAAGCCGACACTTCCTGGGACCTCCGGAGTTATGGATGAGCCAGTGATGACACCAGGGATAATGGTGATGAGATCGAGGCTGTTTTCTTCAGCGAATTTCCATCCGCTAGGGTTTTTGAGACTGCGTATCCCTGCATTGTTTTATTTTTACATGATTTTGTTAACTTATCGAATATGAATATTTTCATTTTCAAGTATGGTTAATTATTAAAAGACATGGAAAGCCAAATAAAAGAGCAAGAGAAAGGCATGCTTGAGTATAAGGAAAATCATGTAAATAAGATAGAGAGATGTTTTATCATTGATGTGATTTTTTGTGTTGTTTGGATGGAGAGAGAGAGAGAGAGAGAGAGAGAGAGAGAGAGAGAGAGAGAGAAGAAGAAGAAGAAGAAGAAGAAGAAGAAGAAATGATAGATTCCATCAAACAATCAACTACCTTTCTCATGCCATGGATTTCATAAAATACAAGTGACCATTGTGAAAAGAGTATTAAGATTTTTATTCTCTATCCTAATGAGACCCCTATAAATGGAATCCATGTTTGTATTGGGACTTGGAAAATCATCATTGCACCAAGGATTCCTCCCATCTAAACGGGCCAGTAAGGCTACAACTTGGGTTCAAGTCAGCCCAAACCTGGTTGAGCCTGCTTGGGTCAGATTACTAAGATCTTTGCGTTGGGTTTGGGTTAGAAAATGCCAATCCGGTTTGAATTCGGAAAGTGTTCAAGTTAAGAAAATATAAGTCGGGGGGCGGGGGGAGGAGGGGTCTTACCAATAAAGAAGAGGAACTTTCCTTATTTGAGTCTGGCTACCATGGCGGTCACTATCTGGTCAGAGTAATCGTCGACCTGGACAACTTCAGCATTGAAACAGTTAAGTTAGTCTCTTAACAGCTCATCCTACCTCTACTTGATCATGAGAAGATGAGCTGATGACTTTCTTCTATCTCTCTCACTGATGAACTGTGTGAGGAAGGTTTTACTGAGTTGCAAGAAGGAACTGATGGACCTCGGTTTCAGCTGCCTGAACCACTACCGAGCAGCTCTTGATAAGGTCAGGGAGAATGTTCGGCATATTACAAGGCTCGAGGTGTCATGAAGTTCCATCCAGGCTTTGAAGGACTCGAGGTGCTTGGCTGGATCTGCAGTTTCAAAGTAGGGGGTCATCTATGGCATCCGGAACCTAGGCGGAAGCGGAGATGCCATAATGTCATCGGTGAATGGTGGTTTAGTTTCTCCCAATATAGCCTCTACTGAGGTTGGCACTCGGGCATGGTAGGATTGTCTGATGTTGCTGATATGTACTCGAATTTTCCTGAGATATGCCTCTCAAGGTCCCTTATTCTCGGCCACTACTTCGGGGGCTTTTCCATAGCTCTTCCTCTTTAGCGTGGGGCGCAAGTCGAAGTCTGCGAGCATGACTACTCCCAAAGTATAGGAAAGAGCCTAGGCTGGCAGCTTAAGAGGTTACTTGTTTATCTGCGAGTTAATTGGTGTTTGAGGTGGTGCAGTGGTAGCACCCTCCTCTGCATTGCGACCGATGGTGGATTATCTCTCCAAGAGTTACATGAGTTGATATATGTTTTTATTTGGGGCTTTGACTCAGTTCTCCAACGAGATTAATTGACCGCCTCGGGTGCGGGATCGAGGAGCGGGCGCTGTAGGAGTAGAGTCGGTCCGCTACTGGTAGGGTTGGGCACCCTGCTCGGATAATAATTTAGGAGGAGCTGGGATGACTGCACTAGATGATTCAGGAAGAGCTGAGATGACTACAACAGATGATTCAGGAAGAGTCGGGATGGCTGCACTAGATGATTCAGGAAGAGCTGAGATGACTGCAACAGATGATTCAGGAAGAGCTGGGATGGCTGCAGTAATGGCAGCTAGAGCTTTCTTCTTTCCTTTCGCCATTGTAGTTTTTTGGTAAAACAGGAACGACTTTGATGTCATTTCCCACAGATGGCGCCAAACTGTTGACGCAAAAATCTGATCCACCCTTTTTAGACCTTCGAGTACTTGCACAAGAAGAAGACAAAGGAGACCATGGCTAGATCATAGGACCCTCCGATGCCAAAGTCAAGCAAGGAATCTGGGTCTGATTGTTTCAATGGGTTTTGGGTGAGAGATTTTGCGTTCCTTTCACCATTACAGATACTCTTATTTATAGTTCAAGATAGGTGGTGGCGTAAAGGAGATCTTCTTATTGTAGAGGGAGTTGAGTCCCGAATATGTCGGGATGATCTCACAAGATCCTCGGGGAAGATTTGGGGAGATTTGTATTCCGAGCGAGTTGTAGTTGTCCCGATATCTTTGACGAAGATCTTGGGCTGGTCTTTCGGATAAGACCTTATTAATAGGAACCAGGGGTGGCGTGCAATAAGAGGTCGAGGCCGACCTGACCAGGGGGTAGCATGCTGACCTAGATTCTCTGGTAAGCCTTGACTCTTCTCTCTGTGCTGTGTAAATTGTTGACCTACTGACTTGCCCTCATGCTAGGGCAGTGAGGCTGAGCTCATTTCCTCAGTAGAGTTTGGATGAAATATGTTGTAAGGGTCGAGCTCAAGAGTTCGAGGTGGTCTTGGCTGACCTGGATACTCGGATGAGCTTTGGGCCTCTCCTTATCATTGGGTAGATGGCCGATCTGCCGATTTGCCTACCTGCCTTCATACGTAGTAGGTGACTGACATCTCTTTGGGGAAGGAGATATTCCGTAGCCATTGAGGAGCTCATTGGTCATGACCGGCGCTGGCTGAACTTGTGTCCCATAGAAATGTCCGAGCTGACCTCTTCTCTTTAGCCAGTCCATTTTTACCCATAACAATTAGCATAAACTAAATCAAATTAAATTGTGGAACCAACTATTGTTGATCCTAAATTCAAATTGGTTGAACAATTGTGACCTCTAATTCGTGGACACTTGTTTTGTTGATCTAGGACCATTGATATTTTTCATTCTTAACCGTAAGATAAATGTCCATCTAACAGTCAGATAATTAGATAAGCTTATCTTTTGGTTCATTATACATCTAAACGGAGACCTATAATTTGGATAATTTAATTTGAATTACTTGTATGCCACCATGAGTAGTTTTTTACGTGCCTACATATCATCCATGACGCTGACAGAGTATCAAAGTTCTTCTCTTTTCAAAACAGGATTTTTAATTTACTGAGGGGAAAAAAAAAACTTTGTTAAGCACTCATGTGTGCAACTCGTCTATACATCACCTATGCAGCCATGGCATGATAGGCCTGAGGTGATCTAATCCATTCATCAGAAAGGAACCAATAAATTAATGCGCTAGCCCAAGAATTAGATTGATCCACTGGTCAGGTAGGCCACAATTTGTAAAACATACGCACGCCTCTGAAAAAGAATGGCTGAAGTTTTCCAACCCATTCACCTGTTTCCTATATTGGGCCCACATGCTGAGTAAACCAGATTTATTTTTGGGAAACATGTAGAAGGTTGGATCAACCTGATGGATGGATTGGATCTTGCAACTATGTGCCATGCTGGCACGTGTGGCCGGTGTTCAAAAGCATATGATCCTTGAAAACCTGAATTTAGGTTAAAGACCTAGACCATTTTATAATTTTCGAAAGGATATCAGTAGAGCTGTACATTAGTGGAGTTAGCTCGTTAGGCCGCTCGGATAGACTCGGAAAAGCTCGACTTGACTCCGATCGAAACTGTGTTCAAACCGAGTCGAGCCATTTTTATGAGCTCGGAACATTTCGAGTCAAGTCCGAGCTGGACCTAGCTCGACTCGGTATTGAGCTCGACTTGACTTGACTCCGCTCGGATCGAGTTTCGAGTCATATATTTAGCTTTAATAAAAAAATTTAAAAAAAAAACCCTTACTTCGCCTAACCCTAACCCGTTTGCCCCAACCCTAACCCAGTGGCCAGCACCTAAATCGTCCGACTCTCCCTCTTTTGCCCAAATCATCTAGCAACCCTAACCCGTTTATCGCCTCTCGGCCATCCGTTCGCCCAAATAGTATCGTCCGTTCGCCCAAATCCATCGTCGTTCTCCACCGCCCGGCGAATACTCTCCTTTTAGCATTTGTCCAGACGATCGACATATGAAAGTGAGTCCTCTCCTCCCCTCTCTCTCCATTTTTCTAGCGAGTAGTATTCGTCCGAGTAGCGGAACCCATTCGACTAGCGACCACTGGCCAGGTGGCTCTGGTACAGTCGAATATCACTGGCCCGGTGGCTGTGGGTTGTGGCCCACTGCTTATATATATATTATTGATTTAAAAATAATTAAATTGCTTATTTGATATATGAATGGGTTATGGATCACTAAACTTTGGGATGGTTGGATTTATGAATGATGGATGTATGTAATGGATTTATGGGGGAATTAAGTGGTGTTGCAGAAGATCATTATGGGGCCCACTTGGGGCTCAAAGACTCGAACTCGAACTCAAACTCGACTCGAAAACTCAGCTCGAACTCGGTTCGAACTCGACCGAGCTACTAGCTGAGCTATTGTTTCAAGCTCGAAGGCCAAGCCGAGCTGAACACGAGCAGATGACTCAAGCTAGCCGAGTCAAGCCGAGCTGATCATCAAGTGAGACAAATCATAGAAAATAACATATCCCTCTCAAAATCTCCATTTTCACATTTGGCCCATGTGGTGATTGGATCAACCATTATATATATATATATAAAGGCCAAGGGTATTTTGGTCATTTTA